>NC_133123.1:93245859-93390933 GCF_033568475.1 Henckelia pumila | reverse complement strand
GGTTCCTGATGAAATCCCATCATCACGAATTCCCAACCTATGAAGGTCAATTTATAAGTGCATTTTGTGTGCATTATTTCTTGTTATTTTTATGTTTATTTTGTGTGCATTCATTTTATTTTATGTATTTTTATGTGTTTTAAGTGCATGTGTGTGTATTTCACTCCTCGTGTTGATTTTGTAGGAAAGTGGATTTTTGAAGTGTGAATTATGGAGCAGCTTTGGTAGAAAAATCATATTTAATTTTAGATAGATCCAAATCCAATCTATACCGTTCAGAATAAATTTCAAGATGTTTTGAAGCTTCTGTCCAAATTTCAGGTCAATCCGACGGCTAAAACTTAAGATATGAATTTTTTCAGGATAACTGCGCGCTGAAAACTGGAGGCAGAACTTTTCAGGCTATGACGTGATTTTTTACTGTGCCATGGCGTGAACAGGTAAAAATTTAGCGAATCGAGACAGAACTTTTCACAGCTATGGACTTGACTTTTCTGCGCCATGGCGTGACGCGAACTGAAAAAATATTAATTTTCTAACATTAAAAGTTGCGATTATTTTGGGGCTATATATTTATGGGCTTTTTTGAACCCATAATTTAAGGGAGAGAGTTAGAACGCATGAGAAGGGCTGGAGAAATTTAGGGGTTTCCGAAGTTCCACACAACAGAAACGCAAAGGAGGAGGCGGCCATCCAAAGAGAAGAACGAGGAAGAGGGAGGAAACTTGAAGAACTCAAAGACTCGCAACACTAGTTTTCTCTGTCTTTCTTTTATTTTTGTTGGGATTTAGGGGAACCTACCCCCAAAACTTTGTTTTGATTTCTTCTTGAAGATTGAATTTGGTTTTTATGGCATTCTTGATTAGATTACTGTTTTTATTGATTATTTGGAGATTGATCAACATCGAATTGATTTTAATGTGTTATTATTGATACTGAAAGGAGATTTTATAACATGATAGGGTAATAGAGTCCATGGATCAACAACTTACATAGACATATGAGGTTGGATACAAGTTGATTGTCATAGTCCAATAGGTCGAAAGCTAGAGGATTCCACAAATCGTAAATGCAATTGCAATTGTTAAATAACACAAGGACAACTTGGTTATTGCACTTTTGTTAATTAGATTAATATAACTACGACAGAGTAATATTGATAGATTAGGGAATTCCGACAAAAGCATGACTTTAGAACTGAATTTCAATCATAAGAGAAGAAAAAGAGGGTAGGTGAACCGAGATCCTAACAATCGTTTATTTATTTTCTGAATTTAATTATTATTATTTTTGTTTTTTCCATCTTTTATTTTAGTTTATTAATTTATTATCAGGTTATCTGTAATTAACTAAAGATTATAATACTTGAGTAATTCTTGGTCCAGACATCAATCTCTGTGGGATGATACTTCGTAACTTTGTACACTAATATGTAGATTACTTGACACGTGCAATTGCTGATATATTCGAGCTTAATTGATATATATATTTAGGATGTGATTTTCAATGGTAGTATTGCTCGGACCATCAATGAGGCTACTGTATCTACCGAAAACAACCTAGAACGAAAACTCAAAAATTTCAAACAAGATCAAAATTCCCATGCCCCAGATGAATCACCTCATCACTGGCACTAACCCAGTCGAATGACTAATTAGGTCAATCCTAGGAAAACACCTAGACTAACCCCATGGCAATCGTTACCGCTGGCATACTCAAAATCCATGAGCTATCCTAGTTGATTAGTCAACTAATTCCAAGCAAACTTTATAAAATTACTTGCAATCAATCACGAATTGCTGAATAAGTAACACATGTATCATTACTTCAAGTTTGTACAATTTCTTTATTACAATTCCATGTAATATCATTACAGTATTCCGAAAATACAACAACATGTACATCCAATAACTTGATATGATACAACCAAATTCTGATGATATATTACAACTGAAATACTATTTACAAATACATCAATACAGTATTTAAAAATCATCGGACTTGTCTTCGCTCCTTGAGCATGAAGCTTCCAATCGACACACGCATCGATACAAGCATACTTCCGTCCAAGTCTCTCTACATGTCCTCCAGCGAAGAACTCCGGAGAAATGGCACGTGATAGCTAACCAGCTATGCTCTGCGTCATTGCATGTCAGTCAACTTCTTCTGCTCACGATCTACCATCAGCGTTCTTCTTGTACCCAAATCATGCTTTTGAACATGAAGTTTCCCGTATGCCTACCAAAAGCATCGATACAAGCCATACCGGCAAAACCATGTTTTGCACGAGTTTACAGACCTTACGCTTGAAACCTGTCATGCCTTAGGCACTCAAGGTATCTCCTGTGAAGGTCTATCTGACAATCTCTCAGCTACGAGTGGAGAATCACTTTGGACTGAAACCACATGGGTTATTATAGATCATTCGTTCCAAAAAGCCCTCAGAGATATTGGCGCGATATACCCAATCTTCTCTTCCAGTCTTCTTGGGCTGGAATCCATATATTCATCGATCAGCATTCCAATGCATCGAATGATGAACTGTCCACAGCAGTCAGTCTATCTATCGATATGCTACTACTGGTGTTCTCATCACTGCTGCATTCCTTATTGTAAAAACTTATGCCGCAAACCTTGGCAATGAAGAACAAATCTTCTTTCGCTAGGCCTCAATAAATCCTACAAGGATAATCAAGAAGTCTTATTTATCAATTTACTAAGTCCCCTTGCATGCAGCCTCTGATACCATAAATTGTAGCGACCCGACCGGACCCACTACCTAATCAGAGGTTAAAGAGCATAATTAAGCATGCATTAAATAAAATCACTGCGAAAAGACTTAAATACAAGCAGACCGGTAGTAGAATAACAAACCGGCCTAACAAACTCAATTTATTACAAACCCAATCGAATTAACTTAGATAAAAACCTACAGGCTAAATAATGCTGTCTTCAAGGTCGCTGGCTCCTCCAGGCTCCTGGTGCTCTAATCCTGCCACCTACACACTGCCCCGTTCGAAAAATAGGGTTATCCAGATACGTAAAAAATACTGGACGTGAGCTCTAAGCTCAATACGAAAAGCACGGATAAACATACAAATATGATGTCATGCAAAATGACCGGGTAATCCATTATCTAAGATAACTGTGTATACCGAAACTGCTCAGACTGGCGCTTGGGATATAAAGCTTCGTCACATCTGGGTAGCTAACCACTGTGTGACGACCACTCATTCTCGAATCACGGATGTCGGACCCACGGAGTCCTTCAGGGTATCAGTACCTAAGGGTTACTCGATATCAAACGTCCTAACAGAGCTGAGCAACCCCTAACTGGCTAATCTTCGAAAAGATATTACAGATGTACAGGCACAAGATTGATATATTCACATGGCCGCATAACAATAATAACATGCAAACACATAAATGCAACATATAAGCATTCATAATCCGCTGGCAATCTCAGTCAGACACAACTACTTTCGTACCTTTCTATAGGCAGTCCTAGTAGTTCCCACCTCTAGAGTTCCAAGCCTATCATCAAGTCTACAATACAAATACCCATGCATTCATTCAATAAAGCTCTAATAGCCTTAACTAAGCTATTGCATACTCCTAAATAATTTAAGGAGACCATAGCTATATCTTGCGTCTCCGTCGATCAGCCCACTTGATGGCGACTATCCCGCAACTAGGGCACTCCCCTGCTGCGACATCCACAGTCCTCAAACACGGCTCTACAAACACGAGCACTGCTCCGCTACTATTTCAGACATCTGTCTGACTATACTAAATACAAATTATTCCCTACTCCAACTCTAACATAGAGAGTACCCAAAGCCCTAAAATAGGACCACGAGGGCAAAGGGAGGGTAATTGCGGGAATTGGTGAAGAAATGCATGCCTCGGACCTTATATTTATAGGCATCGATCGGAACCTCCCGATCCTCGATCGAAACTTCCCGATCCATGATCGGAACGTTCGATCCTGCCATCAGAGCTTCCGAACATCCTCATCTACCACGTGTCAAATTCTCACTGGTTGACTTTGGATAGGGGTGATCAGAGCTTCCGATTCCTGTTCGTAGCTTCGATTAACCACACGTCATGGATGACGTAATTCGATCGGAGCTTTCGATCGTGTCATAGGAGCTTTCGATCACAAATTTCGGACGCATCCAGATCCCCTAACTTCGGAGCTTCCGATCTCTCTGACCCTCCGGACCATTTCTGATCACTTTTGGGTCTATTTCCGGGGCTCCGTTAATCCTATTTTAGAAGTCTCCTTCAAATCACGTTTTTACTAAATTCTAACATGAATAACACAATAATTACTCATTATCGGTTTTTAATTCTGGATATGGGCCACTACACATAGGCTCTAATTCTCGCAACTCTTCTCCACTAGTATATTGGGCAAATGAGACTCGATCAATAGGACATAATTTGCTTATAACATAAAGCTTGGCTTAATGGCTACAAATGAAGGATAAGAAATTCCAAAATTATAGAGTAATTATTTATGCTTCAAATTACGACTCCTTTTCATTCACAATTTCACGCTCTTATACACTTCCATTGATTTTTTCAACTTTTCACCCACCTTTCTTTCACAACTTTTTTTCTTTTTTTCAACAAATTTTTCAACCACAATTTTTTCAACTCTTTTTTTTTCTACTACCTCTTTTCAATCATTTTCAGTTCATTACCACCACACCATTCCTTTTTTCACAAATAAAATCTAGGAGCATATAAAATTTTAGCAATTCAATAACAGTTTTAGGCTATTCAGGTATTCAATGTAGGACCTTGAAATAATGACGAATGGGGTTTAATCACAGAAGTTTACACGCATGCCATTCGATTTTCAATAAAGCTCAACACAAGGTACTAGGGATTCATGCATTACTGGGTAGCTTGAAAGGCTCCAAACGAATTCAGAAAAAATTGCCTAAAATCATCCCTAATCACAGTTTTGCCCGTATTTCACCTCGAAGAGTGTTTGAACTAGTTCTAGACAAGTATCAATCCACAATTAAATCATACAAATCTCAATCAGTGCAGAAAAAGAAAAATCAATATATCTAATACCAGCAGTAAACGATGATTTTCAACAACTTCAGATTTTTTTCTCACGGTACCTCACTTGTTACTAATAAACGTTTGTAGCTCAAATGGGCAACTTAAGGATAAAATTATATTCTCAATGCAATTTAGGCCCAAAAAATCCAAACAATGCCTCAATCATATCTATGTCTTGTATGTCTCAAAAATCAGATTACAAGTAATTAATCATAGAGTAATATTAGGAAATTATATTCTTCACATGGTTCCATTTTTTTCAAAAATATTTGTCATATAGGTAGACAATCAATGGAATTTCAGTTATAGGCACAAAAAAAACTTTCATCAGCCATGCATCCATTTATTTCTTGACTTCTTTTTCAACTCAACTCAACAAAACTCTAATCTATGAAGCACACAATAAAGCTCAACAAACTCAACAAACTCAACTATCAACCAACTAACTTAATCAAACACTAAATCATCCCCCAAACTTAATATAATCATTGTCGATTAAAAACAAGAAAAAGAACACGGGACTTATACCTTCGACACCGAGCATCAGTACTCGGTGTTATCATCCTCCATGAGAAAAAATTCCAGCATGTAATAAACCATAAAATAAACCCTCGGGGAACATGAACATGCGTAGTAACGTCATGGCGAGCTTCATATGTGAATTCGCATGGAAAAAGAGCCCTTGGAGACGCATGGATAGGGGCTGCAGCTCGGGAATTGATGGAAACGCTGCTGGGGCTTTATGGCTGCGTGATTGCACTTGAGATGGAGCGCTGATAGGGAATTGGAGGGCATGGAGAGTAGCAGCTGGTAGGAGCTTTTGGCATGATGAAGCGCAGATGATGTAGCAGCTGGGAGCATGCACTGAAGGGGAGTTGGGATGCGCGATAGTGCTAGCGAGAGAAGGGCTTGGAGCGCGATAGCGCAGGATGGAGGGGGGTGGAACGCGCGATAGCGCTAGCTAGAGAAGGCTGGTTGAGAGGTGCGCTGATAGAGCTTATGGGAATGCGCCAACTAATTGGAGCTCGTTAGCGCATGGAGGTGGTGCTCGATGGCGCTAAGGTAGCAGCTCTTCGGGCTCTGCGCCTGGATAGTCGCTGTTGGTTGCCGCGGATGTGATGCGCGGCGATAGCGCTTGTTGTTGCGCTGTTCTCTTAAATCAGTGAAACGAAGCGGTAGGCGCGGGGCGCTTGAATGGAGATGCGCGGGCGCGCCTATTGCTCGCAAATTTCTTCAGGGTATGGCGCGGGCGCTCCGATAAATGGGGCGGCGCGCCGCTTTCTCGAATTTGATATTTCTGGAGCCTGAAAAAAATTGAAAATTAAGAAAAAAAACTCAAAAATTTAAAATAAAAAATACTTAAAACAATTAAATAACAAAAATTAAATAAACTAAAAATAAAATCAAATAAAATAAAAGAAAAAAAATGCTTGGGTTGCCTCCCAAGTAGCGTTTGGTTTAGAGTCGTCAGCCCGACTTTCACTTGTGTTAGATCTTCCCTTTCTCTTTAACTCGCCAAATCAATTCCAAGAACCGCCTTTTAAATTTTGCTTTCTTATTCTTCGCGGTTTTCTTCGTCGATAAATTTGGCGCTTTACTCTTTGATTCAACCTCAACATTAGCTCTTGGACAGCTCTCCAACTTCACAACCGGTTCAATTAAGCACAATTCTTCAATGGGTAGAGTGGGTGCTTTCGTGAATAAGTTGAAGACCACTCGGTCGTACTCCACACCCATCGATAATTCACCCTTCTTGACATCTATTGTGGCATCAGCAGTAGCCAAAAATGGGCGTCCAAAAATCAGCGGAGCACCATGATCCGCTTCAATATCCAAGATCACAAAATCCGCTGGGAAGATAAATTTATCCACCTTGACTAGAACATCTTCAACAATTCCTAGTGGATATGTAATGCTCCGATCCGCCAATTGCAATAAAATCTTAGTCGATTTCATATCTCCCAACTCCAGGCCCTGTAAATAGATAATGGCATTAAGTTAATACTGGCCCCTAAATCACAAAGTGTATTATTAAAATGAGAATCTTTAAGCTTTTGTGGCATCTTCTTTTGAAGCACCGCATTGCACTCTTCATTCAAATTCACCACCTCGTTCTCTAGCAGTCTCCTTTTCTTGGACATCATCTCCGTGATGAATTTTGCATAATTTGGCATTTGCTCCAAAGCATCAGCAAAGGGGATTGTTGATGTGAATTTTCTTGAAAATCTTCAAAAATTTGGAGAACTGCTCATCCAATGCTTACTTCTTGAACCTCTGTGGGTAGGGAAAGTGGAGGCTTGTACATCAGGTTTTTGGCTCTGGTATCGGACACCTTCTCTTCGACTTTTTTCTCAGATTTCTCCTCTTCAACAGCAAGTGTCTTGGACTCTTCAACTTCTTTTCCACTGTCTCAACTCTATGGCATTGCACATGTTCCTTAGAGATTCTCCTCAGTATTTGCTAGGGAACTGGCCGCGGTTGTTGTACTTTCAGGTGCATTTGCCCAACTGCCCAAATGCTCCAGTCTCCATGGATTGCAATACCGCGCCCATGTTGGCCATGTGCGTCTCCAAGCTGTCAAGACGGTAGACTCAGTTCTGGCCATCCTCTTACCTGATTCCTGCACAAAAGTACTAAACCAACATTCCTACCAAAGACGGCTTACCCTCACTCCTTATTTGCTCATGAACCCCGAAGGATTCAACACATTATTATTGATTAGCATAAGAAAATATTTTAATGATTTCGCAAGCATAGGATGGTAAGTATTAGGGACAGGGTTACCTCTGTACGATCCATTAACCTCGGTAAGCCATTTTAGGAGTGATATAATTAACTTCCTCTAGGGCATGTGATCCTTCAACTCCAGTTTCGAATCTGCAACATTAATCTCTATTTCAATTGAAGCTATCTGTGTAGTCAGTGCAGATAATTTGAGCTGGTGATGGATGTGAGAGGATCCACTGCATACATTCCAGCTGGCTTCTTGATCTCATACGCTCAGATGGCCATTGAAAAATATTAACCGTCATCTGTTCCAGCTATATCGTAGGCCTGTATGGGGGTTCCCTTTGGCAAAAAATTAGTTCCTCCAGAAGCCGAATCCACCGTTCATCCTTGTAGGCGCATTCAGTCCGTTGTAAAACCACTCGATCTGTTCCCAATCTGCAAAAAATTGTGGTTAGGAACAACGTCTAAGTAATTCTTTGTACCTTTCCCACGCCTCGTATAACTGTTCAGTGATACCAACGGACCGGAATGTGTTGAATCTCTATTCTTCAGTTGAGGGTGGATTTTGGCAGGTGGAAAAATATTTCGCAAAAAATTTTTCTGTCTTTCTCTCACCATAGTAGTGATGCTTCCTAGCGGCAGTTATTGCAACCCCCAAACTTCTGGTCTTGATCCTGTGGAAAAAGGAGACAAGCAGTAAGCGGAATAATATCCTCAGATACCACCATTTAATTTTTACATATCGGTTTATTCTCCAGAAGATAAAAGTACGTAGGTTGTCAGGTGAGGATCAGCAGTGGTTGCTCCCATTTAAATTGGTTCTGTTGAACCATATTGATCAAGGCCGGCTTCAGCTCTCAAATTTGTTTTGCGTTGATAGTCTCCACGAGCTATTCCAGAATAGTGAGCTTGGATTACTAGCTTTTAAGTGAATCTCTAATTGGCATCAGGGGAGCTTGTTGTGCTTCTTGTTCACGCCATTCTCTCAATTTCTTCTCTTATAGCTCTTCTTAAAGCACTGTAGCAGTGCGGCTCGATCTCCGGATCAAAGAGTAGAGAATTCGCACTTTGAGATCGACCGCATAGACTGCAATTAAAAATAAGAAGAAATTAATTAGTTTGTAACTTAAAAATAAAATAAAATTAAAAACTCTAAATTAAATATCTAGGACTATATTGATAAACAAGACTAAAAAATTAATCAAAATTTACTCCCGGCGGCATACGGCGTCCAAATAACTTGTTGAAAATTCCTCGCAAGGCCGTACGAGTGTCAATTTTTAATTTAGTGAATTAATTCAGATATCGATCCCACAGGGAGTAAAATGAAAATAAATCAGTACTTGTAATTAAATATAGTCTAAACTTTATCTATAATAAATCAAAAATTTCAGAATTTCGCATAAAATAAAATAATAATCAATGAGTTTTGATAAGCACGCACACAACTTTCAGATATAAATCAATCAGAAAAAAAAAAATGGTCTAGAGGTTTAGATTTCACCTGGTTTCAAAACAAAAAAACAATTCAATCCTAATTAATTAATCTTCATGAATTTCAGTCAATTAATAGCCAAGGATACACTCAAGTTTATTTTTTCCCTCTACCCGAGCAACAAAATAATGTTTATTCAACTTACAATTCAAATTTCAATATCCCTATTAAGAATTTAATCGCAGTGATCTATCACAAAACAATGTTCTTTTTAAACGATGCTATTAAAATTATACACTCTTCCGAGCTGTATTAAATTAATTAACAGTGTATTTTCCAATGGTCCTATTCAAAATCCCCTTCTCCCGAGCAATGATTGTCAAATAATATATAACAAATCATATTGTTGATCAGATAATTGGAAAAAAAAAAAGACAATCAATTCTAAGAAAAAAAACAATTTAAATCTAGACAGAACATTCAATTCAATAAAATCAAAAATTCATGGAAAGTGTCTACACAGGTTCCATCCGAACCTCTTACACGGGGGGGACTCTAAAACATTTAGTTCATTAATAATGAATTCTGAATAAAACAATAATTCATTAATCCAAACATAAATTCAGAATTAAAATAAATAAAAGAGAAAAGAAACAAATCCGTCGTCGATGCGTGTCCGGTCTATCGATCTCCGTCTTTGTTCTTCAATTAAGCTTCCATAAATCTTCAGAAATCACGATCAAACATTCACAAATCTCTCTGATATCTTACCCGTGCGTAATGTGTGTGGCGGCTCCTCTATTATCTGATAAAAGAATCCTTTATATACCTGTCTTCCAAAACCCCAGTTCAAAAAGCCAATAGAATTAATTTCCCCGAAATAATAAAACTTTCCAAACAGCAACGGGACGGGGGTAGCTGCTCAATAGACGGCGCTGGTGGCGCGCCTTAGTTTCGCTTTCTCAATCTTCAAGCCACAGCGCGATAGCTTTTCCTCTTCTCCTCATTAGCGCTAAATTAAGCGCTGACTTTTTGGCCCATTTAAACAAAAGCCCAACACTATTCCTCTTCTTTTTCTTCTCTTCTCTGTACGTTTCTTTCCTTCTTTTCTTTTTCCTTTTTTATTCTTTCCTCTTCTAAATTCCAAATAAATTCAATAATTTTTTTTTTCTCCACAAAATTCCATAGTTCACGGTAAACACAAATATAACAAAATACCCACATAAATTCGTTCGAAACAAACAATTAATAATTAAAATCATATATAAATTAAGTGTATAAATACACTTATCACTTCTCACCGAGGTTTGGGATGTATTTTGATGCAGAAAGGACATGTGGTTGCTTATGCCTTTTGACAACTGAAACCACATGAAGTCAGATATCCAATTCATGATCTTGAATTGGCAGCATCCCACAAAGAGCATGCAGCCTTTTGACTAGTCACCCGATGTTTGCTTCGAGCTTAAACAAGCTTCTTTCGAGCTTAAACAAGCTTTTGAGATGATCGATAGGGACAGGGATCAGAGTTATCAAGAAGGAGCGAGTCCTTGCTCAGCCGTCTCCGGGCAAAGCCTCACATGCCAAAGGAACTGAAATTGATGTTGAACGAGGTGGATAGAAAATTTGTTAATGGGCAGGGGTAAATTGGGTATAGAAAATATTTCTCAAGTTTTAATCCTGCAAACAAAAAATCAACCAAACACAAAATCATTTTATCTCAATATTAAAAATCCTTGTATAAAAATTACTTATCCATCATATTATCTTTTTATTAATAATCTCATCACATGTACCAAGCAGCCCCTTAAAGGATTAAGATTTCAAATATTGGTTTGCCTAACAGATACACGAAGTTTTCCGTTCATTTACAGATATAACATAAACAGCACCTGAGCTGAATTCAACTCAGGCGTTCCTGACCCAGTTCAAAGGTGAAAACAGACAAACTAATGTAGTAGCAATGACCCCCAAAAAAAAAAAGTTTCCCAGAAATAACTAACAAATTAACTTCTGAAGTAACAGAATCATGACTTCATCAGATTTCATGAAGGAGTAACAGAAGGATCTCCAAGTGATCCCCTATTCTACGAACGGATTCTAGTGCAGTAAGGATTATCAACAAGATGATGAAATGGAATCAGTAAAGTGAGGCTCCACTTTCTGGCAGCTTCTTGGACCTATAATGCAATTGACTAAATTAGACGACTATCTCTCGAGAAGACAGGACCTACTAAACCAAGCGACGATCAAAATCAACGTTTTTGCTTCTGAGACACAAAACGGATTCCTTGCTTCCCCAGTTCAAAATTCTTGGCCTTTCCCTCATCAAGATCTATGCAGACAGTTGATGTACCCTCAAAGACTTCTATTACTGTTCCCTGTGCCTGAAAAGAGATAAAATCGAGAAGTTAAATACCTATGCACCAAGTAATTGAAAAAGGTTGATCATTTGAAGAGGAACAAAACACCAACACAACCGGAAACTGTCAAGTTGGATTGGCAATACTTTATCAAATCACCAATTCTATGTTTGGGCAAGAGGGAACATTGTCTTGGAATCAGATTTCAGGAAAAACCAATTAAATATTTAGAAAAAAAAATTAATTATTTACAATTTAATTTTGGATCGCACATGGCCCATCCTTGGTACCAAACTCAACTAAAACCCTTGAAATCTAAGGTATCCTATAACACTTCATTTCAAGAGACTCACTCACCAGGCGTTTGTGGAAGCTGATGAATTTCCACCCTTTTCCCAGCAGCGTTTTTTCCTAATTTTTGTAATACCCAGTTAGCATCAGTGAACTCCTTCATTGTGTTGTCTTCTTGCCATTGAGATGCATCTTCATCTGCTTGTGCTGGTCTCCTACGTTTTGATCTTGGACCCCTGGTATATGTTATCTCTTCCTTCAGGGCAGTCTGGCTTCCGTACTTTGAATTGTTGGGAATTTTGAACTTTAAGTAAGGCTTATGATCTTCTTCTGATGCTTGTGGAATCGATGGAATGCTAACTTCAGGCTCGTCTTCTGCATACATCGTAGAAGATTCTTTGTTCCTTCCTGCTGAACTAGGATATCAGATCCACTCCTTGCAGATTCAATATCTTCGGTGGCCCTTTTGCCAAGTTTCTGAATGCTTATTCTTTGGAGAAACAGACTCATACCCATCATTAATGTCAGAGGGTTCTGAATTATCATTCTTGATGTTAATCAAGTTACCCCCACGTAACATGGAAGCTTTCACCGGGTCGGCATGGTAATGCCCTGCAACTCGAAAGATAGATGATTTTTTTTCAGCAAAAACAATAAAGGGGCCAAAACTACTGCAAGATGGAAAAAGAAACCTTCTTATCACTGGCTCAAACAGATCTATGAGTAATAAGTTTGTATCACGCGCTAAAAACAATAAAAAAAATAATTTTGTAACTCTGTTTCTCCAACATGAGACAATAGACATCTATCCTCATCTTGTAAATTTGGAAAATCATAGCCTGCAGAGTGCAGATACGTAAAATGATTTGTGCAGACAATACGGTCACATTTACATTGCATTGACTGATGAACCTTCATCAAATGAAAATCAAGGATTTTAAGTTTTCAGAACATTCACCGAAAGAGTTTTTTTTCCCAATTTCTGTTAAATTGAATTCAAGAGAAAGAATATTTAAGATGTGTGGCTACATGCTCGTAGATATCACTAGCGTGCAAATAGCCAAATAATGAATACAGAATTCCCAAAAAGATTCAGTTACTGGTAAATAACAATTGATAATGTGTAATTTTCTACAGAAAATGACCTTTAGCAGAAACTTGATACCCAACATATCACGAGCATGCAAGACTTGAATACCCAACAAGATTCAGTTGTCAGTCAGTAAATAACTACTTAAATTGTGCAATTTCTAACAGAATATGATGTTTTGGCAGAATAAACATCTAATTGTGTGCCCAGCAAAGCTGACCAATTCAATAGGAAAACGTATACACACAACATCACATAGAACTTACCATTTGATGAAGTCAAATCTTGTCCCTTTCTAACATTTGTTGCGTCAGATCTAGGAGTACTGGAGATATTTCTGCTTCGTCCACCCAAATGTATAACTAGCTTTGGTCCTTGAGCACCCTTCGCCACATTACCATCGTTGCCAATGTCCTCCTTGTTAGACAAATCATGAGGTTTATTACTTCTTATTTTGACTGTTCTCGATGTCTTATTTCCATTTGTTGCTGTAACCTCGTCTACATATTTGTGTTTAGAGACACCAGATTCATCAACTGAAAAAATGGCTTCTATTAAATTTCCAGTCACAGGATCAGAAATTTTTTCTTTCTTTTCATCACCTGGTCTATATCCAGACAAAGGTCCACCCATGTGATCTTCAAACTCTGGGGACCATCAGTTCCATGCGTAAAAGATGTTTCATTCCCTTTTTTCTTTACATACTTCTTGTTCGAGGTCTTTTTTCCATTTTCTTTGTTCTTTCTTGGTGAGTTATCACCTATCCCTTTTAGAGAGAACTTCAATGAACTGCTGGGTTCATTCTTTGGCAACAGAGATCCACTCTCTTCATCATCTGAAAAGGGTGAAATGTCAAATATTTCTTCTTGCGTTGGCAAACCAGCAGCTGCCTCAAGCTAGCAATCAAATCCTTATCGGCTTCGTCTCTTCTTTTCCAAAGCTTCCTGAACAGCCTCGTCAAGATTCCTAACCTGATAATGTGAGAGATATTAAGGGAAAATATGAGAAAGGGAGAGTTTACATGGCACACATATCTAAAAACCAGTTAAACCAGAAAATCTAACTGGCAGCATTCTCCGCGACAAGTAGGGCACACATATTGGAGATTTCCATCAACTTGAAATTGAAGGTACTTGGCATCACTACAATGGTGACCAGAAAGGTTGAGGCAAGAAAATCAAAGTACGATGCAATTAGATAGCGACTACTAAACAACCAGCAAGTTCTCTACACTAGAACACAAATTTGATGTTGTGCCAGATAAAAACAAAGCAACTTGAGAAAACAACTAACAAATTCCAACTAGTCATTAACCATTCTGTTAGGAGATGGAAATACCAACTTCCTTGAGAAAGTCATGGATCCATCCTATCGTTATGTCAATTACTGTTGACCAATTTGGAAAATATGGCCAAACTGATATTGCACATGCCTACAACTCAAGCCACGCATTCATGCCAAATCCTGTGATTGGGGTGCTAATTCAGGAGCCAAACAGCAAGGCAATGCAGTATAATACGTAATTGAATCCGCCCAGATGTTCTTATATTTCCAGTGACGAAAGGGAAATAAAAAAATGTTTCTGACTAAGTAGTGAAGACTGAAGAGGAAAAAGAAAGAAGATATTTCACGGCACAAAGCTGTGTTTTTTGGGGTTTCTGTTCACTTTTTTCACACAAAAATTTGTGAACATTTTTAAGAATGGCGAAAAGTGAAATTTTGATATAGTATTTGGCTTATATATATTTTGTGATGGGATAGGTAAAATAGGTAATAATTTGTTTAAATTACGTTTTAAAATAACTAATTTGGCAATTGAAAATATGACAACGCCAAAAATGAAAGGAAAAGGGCAACTGAAAAGGGTTGAGGAACAAGTTTTAGAGAAAAACCTGATCCCATCACAGGGACAATGTACCCAGCGTTGGCAGATATCACAGCAAACCATTGGTGTTGACTCGGAATCTCTGTAGACCTGCAATTTTTAGAAAATAAGCAATCACCTTGTTTTGCATTAAATCAAGTCAATATGTCACCTTGTTCATATCAGGTATGTAGGTCACATGACTCACATTTGGCGAATGAATACTGAGGATGCACATAAATCCACAGGAATATCATAGGCACTATGGTCGTACTTCAAACAAACAGGGGCAGTAGTTTCCCTTGACAAATAATCTTCCACACAGCATCCACCCTCAAACAAGTATACCCCAGAAACCATCCTGCAGCAATTCCAACACAGAATAATGAGAGGAGATACTTATGGTTACAAAATTTCCATGTTTTCTGGAGCAGAAAAGTGGATAAACCCTAAGATAAAATTTATGGGGGCAAACATTTATAAAGATATAAATAAATGCCCACACTATATATTCAATATATTTGTCATAAATTTCAAAATAATTATGCCTAGGTAGTTCGTTAATTAATTAAAGACTTGTTAAAAATCTTCAACTAAGGCATTAAATATAATTAAGATATTAAATTGTTTTGTATATGTTTAAGTTCGAGTCGATTGATTCAATTAGAGCTTCAAGTGTCATTAATAAACTTGGTCAAATTAGAGAAAAATATTAAGGGATTGCTTTTCTTCTGAATAAAAAAATATGAAGAATATCCGGGGATTGCTTTTCTCCTGAATTGCCACTCAGAGTTTAACACCTTCACGGTTTCAGCTATATATGCAAATGTTACTATCACGATAGGAAAGCAAAACCTATGAGGATACAATGACATCAGCATGGTTGTCACGATTGCACCCTGACCCCTCAGAAAATAATCCAAAAAACTCTCACACCATTTTTGTGATTGTGGTCAAATACTAAAACCCATTTTTAAAAAATCTCAACAATTGTAATTCGTCGAAAATACGCACTAGTACTTTATGCATCAAATGAATTGAAAAGAGAACATGATATCAAAGAGGTTGATATTATATTTCAAAAAAAAAAAAAGTGGATATTCTTCAGCTAAAAATCTATATTAATTTTTTATCTGTAAACATTGGAGAATCTAAGATGTAAAAGTAATTCCATCGGGACCAGGTGAGTGGTTTAAAACAACTGACATGATATAAACACCATATTAAGTGAGAGGACTTTACAAAAATAAAATAAAAACAAACCCCCCCACCCCCCAAATCATGATGTGCTAGCTCAGAGAAGCTTCCCTAGAACGCATACTAAAAGCTCACATTCGATAATGAATTTGGTCAAAACACTGAGGCCAGATAATGAAACGCTTAGATCTGCATGATCCAAAGATCAGTAGAGTCACAAGGATAAAAGAAAATATAAAGACAGAAAAAATTCAAGAGTAAAAAGGGAAACATTCAAAAATGAAATTCATACCGAACACTTTGGACCATTTCCTGGGTCAGAAGAACCACAGCTGTGGACACTTTGTATGCTTAGGACACAAATAAGGACAGTGGCCTACATTCTGCATGTTTAACAAAGGTGAACTAAATTGAGCGTAATATAAATATTGGTATAGTTGCAAGAATAATGCGATACGCAGAGCCACCTTAATGAGGGAGGTTTGCTGGCAAGTAAACCAATGGTATGCGCCATCATAATTCTTTTGCAAAACACAACTTTATTGGGATCTCCGGTCCTTCGACAAACTAGGGAGAAAGGCGAAAAGGCAAGGAAAAGTTGTATCTACATTTTCATTAATTTCCATAAACAATCAGAATTTATATGGGGCCTTCAAATCAGATTGTCCAAGAAAATATTTGAAGGGTAAAAAAATTTGCGTCCTCACTCCATCCTGGAAACATATTAAATCATCAACTTTTAATGAAAAAAGGTTTATTTTTAAGTAAATGGGTTGGTCAGAGCAAAAATGTTTGTGCCATGTATGCCTCAATTTTTTGTTTATTGTGCTAAACTGACAATCTCCATACACAATGGGTGAGAGGCACAAATTTTCTATAGAAATTTATCACAGCAGCATAGCTTTTCCGTAATGATACAGCACTATCTATAGTTCAGATTTTTAACAATCACCTCACATGTTCGGCATGAGGGGCAACTCCAAGAACTCCAATGAAAAAGATCTGCGAACCAAAAATTCCATCACAAAAGGTACAACTTACAAGCTTGCTTTCCACAATTTGTTGACCACATATTAGTACCTCTATTTCGAGACCAAGATTTTAGACAGCTCCTGTGATACTTCTTGCCACAACTATTGCAAGCTAGCATTTTTCCCATCCTTTCACTTCCGTCATTTTCCCCGCAAAAGCATAGCCGGCACATTACTTTGGTATTTGATTGACCCCTCTCTTCTCCAGCGACATCTCTCACATAACCCTGATAATTTGGTAAGCAGGTCAAGGAAACAGACGACTTTTTTAATCAGAATTATATTTACAAAACCTTAAAAAGGAAAGTATTCAAATGCATGTACCCTGAATAAAAATAAACTCGCATTAACCAACATGGTCACACGTGTGAGTACTATGCATGTAATTAGCATATCCCTACACATTACAAGTCAAAAGAATTCACTAATAACGGGTCGATTACTAAAACTAGATTCGTCAGTGACCATAAAGAAAATCTTAACTGTTCATAAAATCATGAACTAAAAGTTATTAATACCGTTACCAACAATTCGGCGACAAGCGACAATATCTGTTGCCGTTACACAATAACATTTAATTTCCAATTCAATTGATATCCTTAAAGGGCAACACCATCAAGTTAGCCGGAATCCGGATCATAAAAGCGGGTAAGAAACTGCTAATGCAATTATAAATTTCCCATGCACACGAGACCATGGTTTGCCCGGAACAGCCATTTAAGAACGGAATGGCGCTTATCACATCAAAGTTTCAGGCACATGATGTCCTGTAACAACTGTCGATTTCAGAAATTGGCGTCATAGAAGGTATCGGACATCACGAAACATTTTTTATGCTCTGTAGCGGCGCTTTTTTAACAAATCATGGTGATTTCTTGGGATTCTGAGATGATTTTTTTTGTTATGATGGTGAATTTTAAAATTTCTGAACTTTTTTAGTTTTCTTCCAAAAACTTCCACGGCCGTCCACGACAATTCCGTTAAATGTCAATAAAACCGGAACAGTAGCCTATACGAGAGACCTCAGCATCCGTGCCCTGACTGCATGGTCAAATTTTTCACATGGAAAAGAACTCCAATGCGGAGAAAACATTTGCTTGATCTCGTTGTAATCAACCCCAAAAACTATAGAACATATGCATTACAATACCTGATGCAAACATGTGGAGAACACATTTAGGGTTTTTTTTTGTGACAATAGACCTGTCAAGTTTTTAAAATTCAGACCTCAGTGATCGAAAAACACGCACGAGGTCTGTATCTTTAAATTCTTGTTTGCACAGACCTATTCTTGCAATTGACTCAACACATTTACTGGTGGATATTACCCAATAAACTACAAAATGCATCGCAATATCAAATGCACTACACTAAGGCGTATGATACGCGGAATTGAAAAGAAACATTAGTTTGGCAAAAAAAAAACACACACACACACATTGCATGAATACTAAAAACCCTCACCATCTTATCACCAGACTCAAACCTCCTCGCATAATCCTCGGCTACGCTTGAGGCGGCGGCAGCTTGTTTCTGCAGCGCGGTCCTCTTCACCTTTGCGGAAGCATCAGACGCTGACACTCCCTCCCCAGCAAGGGTTTCCGGAATTTGCGGAAGCGGAGCCGGGGAAACAATAACCTTGGGCACCTTGACCTGAATCGTGGCATTCTCCCTGCCTTTGATCAACCACGGGTCGTTCAAGAAATGCTCGACCCCAGCAACATCCTGCAAAAACTCCTTCAAGCCCTTCTCGCTCTGCAATCTTCGAGGAAACCCAAGTGTGCAAAAACATATCTTTCGACTGCAAACAACAGAGACAAAGATTTATCCCAACTGAAAACCCCACACACACTCCACTGCGCGTAAATCTACACATGGGTCGAAAAATAATGGGCTCAGTCCACAGATTAAGAGAGAGATTACCAGGTAATTGGGCAAGCAACATGAAAAGCCATCAAATTTGAAAACAATTATATATATTTCTTTTTTAATTTTCCTTTGAGCGAGTGGTGTGATGGTATTATTTATTTTTACGGTGCACGTATATTGGAAAAACCCATAATTATTTCCAGGGGGAAGAGGGAGACGATGGCAATTTGTTAATGATTAGGGCTCCGTTGGCTTATATATTCTCGGGAAATATGATTTTCCTCCACTCTATTTTATGGAATTGTAGATTTGACCCTTTCATATTATTATATATATATATATATTACATTAATTAAATTTTCCGATTAAAATAATTTTCCATTATTGGCTCGTCATGGGGTATAAAAAGATATGATTTTATTATATTTTTATTTAAATTAAAAATATTCTTTATGCTAGTCTAAATATCGTATAGTTGTTAAAGATTTATCGACAATCAGGCTTGAACTAACGAATCGTATCAAGCCAAATTATTAAGAAAATTCTACGATTTGAAGACGTGAATTTGGCATCGGCTCCAAATATTCTAAAATTTTTGTAAAGTTTTCAAACTTTTACCTAATCAACTAATGTATGTAAAAAGAATTTTAATTTAAATTTTATATGCTAAAAAAAATACATTTGATAGTTGTGTTTGTATTGAATATTTTTATCATTTTGTTGTTGTTTTGCATGCATTTCTGTGTTTTAATTACGTATTTTGTTCATATTTCATATTTTGTGTCTACATGATTTGTTTTCCGATTTTTTTGTGTAGGTTGTGCGTTTTGGAGGACATATAGACAGAACCTTGGAGCGAGGAAAATGATGCAAGGCATTTTTTAAGAACATTACTTTGACCGATCGATCAGTCAAAGTCTACCGATCGAGCGGTCATACGAAGAAAAAGCAGAGTTCGAACCAGAGTTTTGGCCGCTCGATCCTCAAGAGTCTACCGATCGAGCGGCCGTATGAAGAATGAAAACATTAGGGGTTGGAATTTTAGCTCGCTCGATCCGCAAAAGTCTACCGATCGAGCGAGCGGGTCTGTTCGGGAAGAATTTTTATTTTTGAAAAACTCTTTTATTTTGGACTCTAGCCTTTTATTAGGGCTTATTTTCTGTTTTGTTAGGATTATTATCAGAATTTTGAAGCTTAGAGACCAAGTTTTCCTTGGCGACTAGGTTTTGTTCTATCTTCTCTTAAGATTTCTTCTTTTCTTTTGATTTTTCTTTCGTTTTTTATGAATCGTTGTGGCTAGACTTTAGAACTTGGTTGAGGAAGACAAGCCCTTGATTTTGTTTATTCATGAGATTTTGATTTTTAGTGTTTAATTATTATTGAGTATCAAAAGTTGTTCTGATTTATTTCATGCTTGTGTGTGAGATTTTTGGATTGATCGCCCTAGGATTTCACTATACAATCTACTGCTAAATTAGAATTCAAATCCGTAATTGTTTGAATCAACTAATTTGCGAATCAACTATGATTGATATTTTCCTCTTGTGAATTTATTAAATTGTAGGAACAACAATTGACTAGGCTAAATACATCCGCTTGTGTATGTGTTATCTAGATTCGTCAGTTTCACTAGTTTGCATGCTATCGTGGATTTAAATCTAATCGCTTGTATTGGGTTAATTCATTGGTAAGGGTTAACTTAGAATACTTGTGTCTAATTAACTAAGATTAAGGTGAAACAGAAATTTGATTTTCAATGATGAATATTTGATAGGATTAATTATTTTTAGGTAATCGATGATCCAAAGAATAAATTCAAGGGTGTAGTCGACCGATACCAAGGCTTATTTCTCATTGATTTCTGTGTTATAATTTAATCTTGCATGATAGTGATAATATTTACTTTTAATTGCTGTTACTTTTTAGTAGTTAATTCCAAACTCAAAACTCCATTTATTTTATTTTAGAACACACTAAATTTCCCTTTTCTCGTGGGAACGATCCCTACTCACACTACTGCATATTTTGTTTATTTGATTTGAGTTGGGTAATTTAAGCGTGACACGACTTAGCGCTGCCAAATTTTGGCGCCGTTTCCGGGGAACGGTGTTTAATTTATTGTGTCTTTTTATTTTGTTTAATCTCACTCTCTTTTATTTTCTTTGTTTCTGGTTTTTCTCTGTCGTTCATGCTTTCAGAGATCGAAAAACTTTACACAGGAGAAGGAGAGAAAGTCGTAGAAGATAGGAAGAGGACGAGATTCATACTGAAATTCCTAAGGAAGAGATGGCGGAAAACGCAAATCTGAGCCTGAGACAATTGGGCACTCCTGATCCAAACCAACAGCCTTTATGCATTACTTTTCCTACTTTAGAAAATAATGCTACATTTGAGCTTAAATCTGGATTAATCCACTTACTACCCTCTTTTCATGGTCTTACAGGTTAGGATCCTCACAAGCATTTGATGGAATTCCATGTGGTCTGCACGAGCATGAAACCCCATGGAGTGACAGAGGAGCAAATCCAACTCAGAGCCTTTCCTTTCTCTTTTAAGAGTGCTGCTAAAGATTGGATGTATTACTTACCCTCTGGATCCATCACGACCTGGACTGAGATGAAGATGATCTTCCTGGAAAAATATTTCTCAGTTCTAGAGCAGCAAATATCATAAATGAAATATATGGGATCAAGCAATTTACAGGGGAATCACTTCATGAATACTGGGAGCGGTTCAAAAAGTTGTGTGCTAGTTTCTCGCAACATCAGATAAGTGAAAACTTGTTAATTCAATACACCTATGAAAGTTTGTTACCTCATGATAGGAGTATGTTAAATGCGGCCAGTGGAGGAGTCTTTGTGGATAAAACTGCAGTACTAAGCAAGGAACTTGATTGAGAATATGGCTGCAAATTTTCAGCAATTTGGCACCATACCATGATTGTTTCATGCCCCCGAAGTGAAATAATGAGGTAAATTTCATTGTATTCCTCTGTGCAACAACTGTATTGATCTGACGTATCTTGTGCGTACCAATGGCTGGTAGGGAATGGACTAGCTGCAAAGGCATGTGGTATCTGTGTATGCAGTGGGACATTGATACGGGACATGTGTTCCCTACACTTCAAGAAGAATACAGGTTGATAAGGTGAATGATACTGGCGGAATATTTTCCTGGACCTCTCCACTGCGGATCTATGATCAATATTCCAAATCATTCAATCCTGGTTGGAAGGAGATCAATCCAATTCTTAGAGACGGTAATCCTCAAGCGGATTCAAACTGGACCTCAGGCAAACCGCACAATCAGGCTTATAGAAACCTTACCCTCAAACATCAGCAGCGTACTACTAATTTCCAGCCCCCAGCGTGGAGTTTTCTCGTAATAATCTATAGTTAAGGATTTTGCAAATAATTACGTCTGTCTTTGCAAACAGAAATCCCTAAGAAAGTATCCAGAACTCTGAATAACCAGGATTGGACAGCTCGCCTCCGCAATCAACAAGCTGGAAGCAAAATCATTCATATGCTTTTCCTTCCCATAATCCATTTCCTAAACTCAAGAGAGAAGGCAAGTGCAATCTACTCTAAGGAATGAGTAGGAGTTGAAAGTCAAGTTGTATAGTTGTTGATGTTTCAACATAGGTGGTGATGAAAGAAGGTATGAAGGTGAAATGATGGAGTAGAACACCAAGGAAGAAGTGCACAAGTGGTTATGTTTTCCGTACTCTTTTGTTTATAAGACGGTTGCCCCTTTTCCCTTAGCTCTTATGGAGTCTAGAAAAGATGAAGGGATAAAGGGAACTTTATGAATCTTTTCGTAGTTGTGAGGTTAACATTAAATTGCTTGATGCTATTAAATAAGGTACCTCGATATGCAAAGTTTTTGAAGGAATTGTGCACATAGCAAAGAGGAAAACAGTCATTGAATAGGTGTGTTAGATAGTGGTGTTAGGTGAGATTGTATATGCGTTGATCCTTAGTATATTGCCTGCTCAAATGCAAGGATACAGGTTTGTTGTCTAATCCATTTCACTATAGGAATGTTAGATCTGGACCTTTCCAAAGCACCATGTTTATAAGGGGAAAAATTATAGGTAGCATCGATCAAATCGTTATGCCATATTCTATTTATTGAGGTCCTTGAAAAATCTTGGTCCTTTGAATATAACTGGAATTTTTCATGTCACCTAGTGTAGCTGATTGTTCTAATGCATACAATACTAGGAAAATAGTGGAAGATGTGTTAGTGATAAAGTGTTGTTATTTTAATTTTAGTATTTCCATGCAGATTTTTATGTGCTCGTCGGGACAAATGGTGGATCACAATAGGTCCTTTTCTGTGTTTGGCTGGACCATTCTTGCAAACATTCGATGACTAAAATTGATTTGAACAGTGGCACACATAGCTATGGAATTTGATGGATAAGGTTGGGGATGTGTTAATATTTTATGTTAGCCATGAAATTTTCTAACAGTGGATGTTTGTGTTTTTTTGCTGTTGATATTGTGAGTTTTCATTGGCTCTAGGAGTTCTTGTGTGTGGACCGGCTATTAATCGGTATGAATAAATTAAACTGGCAAGCGTACCAGGTCAAGTAATAATATAGTGGACAAAGGTCCAAGTGTCGAACCCACAGGGACTGTATAAAAATGATTACCAAAATCTATTTATTTCTACTTAATCTAGACTAATGAAAAAGGATTTCAGATTTTAAACTAATGAATAAAATTGCAAATAAAATTAAATTAAATAAAATAAAGCAGCAGAAAACTTTGGATTACTTAAAATTTGGGAAAAGTTCGATCAAGGACACACGTAGGTACCAGACAATTCATGCAACAAGCAATCGATCTAAGATATCAGACTTAATCTTAATTTACGGGAATTTTCCTAATTTATTCAAAGGTCTATTTCTAGAAAAATCAAACCTATTCAAATTTGACGGATTAATATTTCATAATTCTAATCAAATCCAAATGCATAAACACTGTGAAAATTCAGTAAAAACCTAAACCGCATAATGAAACCGAATTCTATTTCTAGTCAGTTTTACACTATGTTGAAAACCAAGGTGATCGAATTCGAAACCTCCTCTGTACAAATTGGAATCGATTAACCAGCAAACAATTAACTGGCCAAGAAATTTGTAAGGCAAAGATAAATCTGATAATCAATAAACTCAATTAAGTCTGAAAATCTCAAATAAATAAATCAAGTTTTTACATAAACTGTCTGGCCCAATCACGTGGCCTTGATCGAAATAAAGAAACTACTCACTAATAAACATAATTCAATAATCCAAAATTAAAAACATAAAATAAAAATACTAGAATAGCAGAAAATCTGAAGAACTCGCTCCTAGCCGCCGCCTGTGCTCTCCAAAGATCCAAAAGTTCGGAAAAAGGGCATAAAAATTCTATTTATATGGCCGCGCCAATTGGAATCTAATTCAAACTAAAAATCTTAAAACTTAGGTCATGCGGACACACGCGCGCGCGCGTAGTGTTAAAAAACAGCTAATTCTAAATCAACTCGCGCGCGCGCGCGAACTTCCCTGTAAGCTCTCTGGTCATCCCTTCTACGCACGCACGAGAAAGAGGCTCGCGCGCGTGCGGCTTTGCCTTGGCAGCTTCTTGATTCTTCTTCTGTGCACGCACGAGCAAGAGGCTCGCGCGCGCGCGCGGCTTTAACGCACAGAAATCCCAAATTTTGATTAATTTCCTACAAAATTCAACCAGGTGAGTCTAATGCAAACACATAACATAAAACACTAATAAAACTAACGAAAAATAACTTAAATGCATGCAAACTAAACACAAAATGCTATAAAATAATGCATACTAAATACACTTATCAACACCCCAAACTTAAACCTTGCTCGCCCTCGAGAAAGACATGCAAAAACAACATGCAAACAAAAACAAAAGTGAGGACAAGTCATGAAAGTGCAAAGCCTCTGAGAAGTTCAAGTACCAACAAAAATCACCGAATTGCTTTCAACTTTTCACAAGACATCTTCGATTTAATGTGAACTTGTGTGTGTGAAATGTCATTCCAGTTTCATACAACTTAGACCGAATTCGTCTCAAGTCTGCTTAGCAACCTATGACAAATCAGTGCAAGTTTCACTCTTCAAGTGTCTCCTCCTCTCAACAATCCTCTAGCACAAGCACACTTCCCTTGAGAATAAACACGCACCGCCGGATTTTGCACCCGACTATTGTTAAGCCCCATTATTACCCGCAGACTTAGCTATAACTTGATAGGATTAGAATTTCAACCCCCTCGTCTATAGCCCGGATGGAGCATCAATCCCATTGAACCCGCAGACTTAGCTATGGAACAGTAATTGGGATTTCAATCACTCTCCAAGCCCAGATTGAATTGTTAGTAATTTTTTTCTAAAAAATTTGATTATTTTTAGGAAAACACCCCTATTTTATCCGCAAACTTAGCCATGGATTTCAATTACGAAACCACAACCCGGATGGAGATGTTAATTTTCAAAAAATTTATCCAATCCCATTGATTTTTTTTTTCTTTCGCAAACTTAGTCACAACTAAGATAGGATTGAAAGATCAATCCCCTCGTCTATGACCCGGATGGAATTGGCTCTTTTATATATATATATATATATATTTTTTTTCAAAAAAAAACTGGTGCGCTCAAAATCATCAATGTAGTGCTAGAAATCATCGAAAATCAAAAACACAATCAAGATCAACAAACCACCTATTGCCGTGCAATGGTCAAACAGTCAGAAATTTCATCAATTCTTTCGCTACAATCCACTGGTTTGACATGAGTGCATAAAATATTCACGGTTTAACCTACAGTTTCTCATGTCCATTCAAGATCAAAAAATTTTCAAAAATCCATTTTTTCAACAAAAACTTCATCATCATTGGCAATCATGACTCAGTACACAAGCAACAAAATGAAATGCCATGTTTACGAACTGGATGCAACTACGACATAATAAACACAAATAGAATGACAAAAAACATGATAACTAAATAACTAAACACCAAACACCCCCCCCAAACTTATCAAAAGCATTGCCCTCAATGCTTCATAAAGACACAAACACAAGAACAACAAATAAACAAAGAACACATGCAATGCAAAACAAAAAACAGAATGCACAAAACATAAAAGAAACTCCCCTGGTGACTAGTCGTTGTCTGCCTCATCGGGAATGGAGGGATCCTGTGGGGCGACCAGAGCATATGGAGGTGGTACGGTGGACTTGAATGGGAATGGAGGTGGGTAAAGCGGAGCCGCTGGAAAGCCCGAAGTATCAAGTCCCAATTGCGTCGCCATGCTGCGCATAATGTCTTCCACATTATGTAAGTGAGTGGAAGTAGCCTGAAAATAACTCATGGCATAGTGATCAAAAGCTGAGCTCTCGATGGCCATGTCTTGCACGGTGCGGCGAGGAGGAGATGTTTGAGGTGCTGGTCGACTTCTAGAAGAACTCCCCACTTGAGGCTGACCGCTACAAAATTCTAAATTGCGCTTTGCTTTTTTAGATATAGCAAGCTTCGCATCGACGGTCTTGAAAGGTGGGAGCCACTCCTCATCGGAACTAATCGGCACACCCCGCCTGGCGACATAGGGCTGTGATTGTATGGGGAAAATAGAGACCAACCGTCGGATTCATCATGGAATACTGAATGGAATCGTGGATAAGGTTGCCCACATCAACCGGCCATCTCTTCGTGATAGCGTAAACTAGTATAGCCCTATCTGCTTGCACGTCAACAGTATGGAGCACGGGTAGAAATCGTCGGGCAATGAAAGCATACCACAACACCGGCTCAAGTTTCAGAAATCTCTCCGAAAAATGAGTGACACGGAGAGGATCATGCCAATGGACGCCCGTGTAACACAAATCGCTTAACATCAAAGAATAATCTGGAGTATCCTTAAAACGCCTTAACTGACTATCATCTACAGCAGGAGTATCATACAATCTATTCAACGTCTCGGCATCATATGATACGAGTTTGCCTCTAACAAAAGCTTTCGAATCATCCCTGGAAGGGGCATTGGCATAAAATTCCCGAACCACCGGAATAATGGCAGGTTCGGGTGCTCGACAAAACACAGACCATTTCCTTTGAATAATCCCCAAGGCAACAGATTCATTACAATCCAAAGTAATCCCACGATCAGCAATAAGATTTCGATGTAGTCGAGCATGCTCGTACCTTTCTTGGGCTTCCAAGGAGACAAATTTGTTGGAGAATTGAGCGGAGGATGAGGAGCTAGGGACAATAGGGCCTGATGAACGGACTCTCTTGGCAGGCATGGTGGTGGTCGGCCGGAGCAGAGGCGGTGGGCGGCGGTGGTTGTTGGTGATGCACGAAAGAGTGCACAAAAAGAGGATTCCTACAAAAAATTGAAGGCCCCAAATGCAAGCGCGATAAAAACTCCACAACTCTGCAATTTAAGAGAGAGAACTTCAAGAATTAATGGAGAAAGTGGAGTAGAAAAATTTGGGGATTTAGGGTTTAAGAGAAAAAAAGTAGAAGAGAAGGAGAAAAGGAATGAAAGAAAAGAGGGGGGAGGGCCCGTTTTTCTTTAATCTGCGCTCCTCGCGCGCGCGCGAGGAGGAGCCTCGCGCGCGCGTGAGTCTATAATTGCCGACACTGGATGGTTGTTCTGCGCGCGCGCGAGCAAGAGGCTCGCGCGCGCGCGATTGATCCTCAAAGTTTCTGGAGCGCACGCCTGCGCGCGAGCGAGCAAGGGGCTCGCGCGCGCGCAGTGAAACTGAGCAGAAATTCTACCTGCAATACGAGAAAAATGAGAAATAAAAAAAACAATAAAATAAAATAAAATAAAAAAATATATATATAATATAATAAAAATAATACTGGGTTGCCTCCCAGCCAGCGCAAAATTTATAGTCTATAGCCCGACTCTACCTCCCTTTTTAATTTGCCGGGTCTTGCAAGTCGACGGCGGTTTGTGTCTGATCCACAATACCACCTCGATAAATTTTTATCCTATGCCCGTTAACTTTGAATGCTCCTGTAGCCGGACTAAAAATTTCTACTGTACCATACGGCATCACTTGTTTGATAGTGTACGGTCCTGTCCATCTCGAACGAAGCTTCCCTGGAATGAGCTTCAAGCGTGAGTTATATAGTAAAACCTCTTGGCCTACCTCGAATTCACGCGAAACAATACGCTGATCATGCCACTTCTTGGTATTTTCTTTATAGATACTGGCATTTTCATAGGCCTCCAACCTAAGCTCGTCAAGTTCATTCAATTGCAGTAATCGTTCTTCACCTTTAGCCTGCACATCAAAATTCAGAAATTTAGTAGCCCATAGTGCTTTATGCTCAAGTTCTACAGGAAGATGACATGTTTTACCATATAACAACCTAAATGGAGAAGTTCCTATAGGTGTTTTAAAAGCAGTTTGATAGGCCCATAACGCATCATCTAATTTATTTGACCATTCTTTCCTGTTTGCATTCACAGTTTTCTCCAAAATTCTTTTCAACTCCCTATTCGAAATTTCAACTTGGCCACTAGTTTCGGGGTGATAAGGTGTTGCCACCTTGTGAGTAACCCCATATTTTGTCAAAAGATTCTCAAATTGTTGGTTACAAAAGTGGGTTCCTCCATCACTGATTATGGCTCTGGGGTACCATATCTAGAAAATATGAATTTTTTCAAAAATTTTATAACCACCCTAGAGTCATTCGTTCTACAAGCCAGTGCTTCAACCCACTTAGACACATAATCGACCACAACCAAAATATACTTGTTCCCCTCGGACGCAGAAAATGGTCCCATGAAATCGATACCCCACACATCAAAAACTTCACACACAAGAATATTATTGAGGGGCATCTCATGTCTTTTAGAAATATTACCCACATTCTGACACGCATCACAAGCAATCACATAGGAAAAAACATCCTTAAATAATGAAGGCCAATAAAACCCCGACTGAAGTACTTTGGCGGCGGTGCGACTTGCACTGAAGTGACCTCCAGTCGGACCTGTGTGACATTGTGAAAGTATAGATCTTACCTCTTCTGCTGGAATACACCTACGAATGATACCATCTGCACAAATCTTAAACAAAAATGGATATTCCCACAAAAAATATTTCAACTCAGAGAAGAATTTCTTCTTCTGTTGATAAGTTAAATGCGCGGGAAGAAACTTACTTGACAGATAGTTAACGATGTCTGCATACCATGGTAGGTTGGATACCTCAAACAACTGCTCATCAGGAAAATCATCGTGGATCACCTGTGTTTCAGCGCCTTGATTTTTCAAACGAGAAAGGTGGTCCGCAACTTGATTTTCAGCTCCTTTCCTGTCAACAATTTTTAAGTCAAATTCTTGTAACAATAAAACCCAACGAATTAACCTGGGTTTTGCATCCTTTTTGCTCATCAAATACTTCAAGGCCGAGTGATCCGTGTGAACTATGACTTTGCTCCCCACCAAATAAGATCTGAACTTATCCAACGCGAACACGACCGCAAGAAGCTCTTTTTCAGTAGTTGCGTAATTCAGTTGGGCAGCTGACAGGGTGATACTGGCGTAGTAAATCACATGAAGTGCCTTGTTCCTTTTTTGTCCAAGCACGACTCCCAACGCGGTGTGACTGGCGTCACACATCAACTCAAACGGCAGATTCCAATCAGGAGCTACTATCACCGGAGCAGTTGTTAATTTCTCCTTCAAGATTTTAAAAGCCTGCAAGCACTCCGCAGAAAAATTAAAAGGCACCTCTTTGATTAACAGATTAGTCAGGGGTTTAGCAATAGAAGAAAAATATTTAATAAATCTCCTATAGAAACCCGCATGCCCAAAAAAACTCCTAATGCCCTTCAAATTTGTGGGAGGTGGAAGTTTTTCAATTACTTCAAGTTTTGCTTTGTCTACTTCCACACCTAACTCAGATACCTTGTGGCCTAAAACAATGCCCTCTTTCACCATGAAGTGGCATTTTTCCCAATTCAATACCAAATTTCTCTCCTCACATCTCTGCAACACTTTTTTCAAATTAAACAAACATGCATCAAAAGATGATCCTACCACAGAGAAATCATCCATAAACACTTCTATGAACTTTTCAACCATATCATGAAAAATAGCCATCATACATCGCTGAAAAGTGGTAGGGGCATTACACAACCCAATTGGCATCCGTTTATATGCAAAAGTACCATACGGATAAGTAAAAGTGGTTTTGTGCTGGTCCTCAGGTGCTATAGGAATTTGCATATATCCAGAATAACCATCCAAAAAACAATAAAACGCATGCCCTGCAAGTCGCTCAACCATCTGATCAATAAAGGGAAGGGGAAAGTGATCCTTACGGGTGGCATCATTCAGTTTCCTATAGTCTATGCAAACCCGCCACCCCGTAACAGTTCTCGTAGGAATTAATTCATTGTTGGAATTTTTAATTACAGTCATTCCCCCTTTTTAGGCACTACTTGAGTTGGACTTACCCATTCACTATCAGATATAGGGTAGATAATACCTGCATCAAGGAGCTTGATTACCTCCTTTTTCACTACCACTTGCATGGCTGGGTTAAGTCGCCTCTGTGGTTGAGCCGATGTCTTATACTCCGCCTCCATCAATATTTTGTGCATGCACATGGTTGGACTAATCCCCTTGAGATCGGCCAAGCTCCAACCTATGGATCTTATGTGTTCTCGAATCACACGCAATAGCTTTTCCTCCTTGCAACCTGTCAAATAAGATGAAAAAATTATTGGCAGTTTATCGTTCTTTGATAAATACAAATATTTCAAATGAGATGGAAGTGGTTTAAGTTCAAGAGTAGGGGGCTCGTTGGTGGATGGCTTCAACGGTTTTGGAGTATGGTCGAGCTCCCCCATCTTGGTATTGATGAGTCTGTCCAAGGGTAGACTTTCATCCAAATATCGTGCTACTTCTTGAACTGCCTCACTAACATGCTCTTCATCAGTAGCACATGTCACACAAATTTCTAATGGATCTACCGACAACTGTTCCTACAGAGAACACTCAACCAAATCATCAGTAATATCAATTCTGAAACAATCAGAATTGTCTGCAGGATATCGAATGCCATGAAAAACATTAAAAATTACTTTCTCATCATTCATACGTAATATCAACTCCCCCTTGTGTACATCAATCACTGCCTTTCCAGTGGCTAAAAATTGTCTACCCAAAATAAGAGGTATCTCACGATCTTCTTCCATATCAAGCACGACAAAATCCACTGGAAAAATAAACTTATCAACCTTTACTAATACATCCTCTACAATCCCCCTTGGATATTTTATAGATCTATCAGCCAATTGTAGGGAGATATTAGTTGGCTTAACTTCCCCAATTCCTAGCTTTTCAAAACATGAATAAGGCATAAGATTAATACTTGCACCTAGATCACATAAAGCCTTATTAAAAAATGATTTTCCAATAGTGCATGGAATTGAAAAGCTACCGGGATCCTTAAGTTTCGGAGGGAGTTTATTTTGTAAAATGGCAGAACACTCCTCCGACAACTTCACAGTTTCAAAATCCACCAGTTTTCTTTTGTTAGACAAAATCTCTTTTAAAAATTTTGCATAACTAGGCATTTGAGCTAAAGCGTCTGCAAATGGAATATTAATATGGAGCTTTTTGAAAATCTCAAGGAACTTTGCAAATTGATTATCCAATTGCAGTTGCTTTGCTCTCTGGGGAAATGGGAGTTTACTCAAGTCAATAGTATCATTACTAACTGAGTGCGAGGACTTACCTTTCTTGCCCGTAGGCGTCGAGTCTGACTGCTTTGGTTCTTCCTCCAACTCCTTTTCTTGGACTAGGTCACTTGCTTCCTTGTCTTCAGGATTCTTTGCTTCAGTGTCTGCTTGCGATCTAGTTACTTCCAGAATAGCATTAACATCCTTTGGATTCCTCTCAGTATTGCTAGGCAAAGATCCTGCTGGTCTAGTTGACAGCTGTGTAGCTATCTGGCTCATCTGTGTCTCTAATCTCTGTAACATTGCCTCCTGATTCTGTAGACGGGTCTCAGTACCAGCTACATATTTCATCATAATTTCTTCGAAGGAGAGCTTCTTTTCTACTGGCTTTGATGTATTAGCTGTAGGATCTGCAGTTTTCCATGAGAGGTTTGGATGGTTCTTCTAGCCAGGATTGTAAGTATTGCTGTATGGATTGTACTGCTGTCTCCTTGGTTTCCCATGAAGTTTGCTACATCAACTTCAAATACTTGTTGTTCGTCAGGCTGTTGGACTTTCACTTGGTTGGCTGGAGATGTCTGCATAACTGCCATCTGATGAGTAAGTGCATCGATCTTCGCATTAAGTGATGTTAGTGCATCGACCTCTAAAACTCCAGCTTTTCTCTCCTTTTTAGCATCTGGCCATCCAATGTTGCTTTCAGCCATATTTCCAATAATTTCCCATGCATCTGCCGGTGTCTTCCTGAATAAACTTCCGTTAGCAGCAGCATCCAACATGGATCGGACAGATTGATCAGCCCCATTGTAAAAAGTCTGAGTCTGTTGGCTCTGAGTGAGATTATGTTGAGGGCACATCCTCAACATATTTTTGAATCGAGTCCAAGCAGCATTTAAAGATTCAGCTTCCTTCTGCCTGAATGAGATGATATCAGAGAACAGTTTCGCCATTTTTGTGGGAGGAAAATATTTATTCAGAAAGGTCTGAACAAGTTGATTCCATGTAGTAATAGACCCAGCAGGCAGATCATCTAGCCATTCAGCAGCTTCTCCTTGTAGAGAGAATGGGAATAACCGCAGTCGTACTGCATCAGATGTTATCCCATTCACTTTGAACGTGTCGCAGATCGACAGAAAACGCTCCAGATGAGCGTAGGGGTCTTCTACAGATGATCCCCCGAATCTAGCTTGCAATTGAATAAGTTGAATAGTAGAGGGCTTCAGCTCGAAATTGTTTGCCTCAACAGCGGGGCGAACTATACTAGATCCATAACCTTCAGTTGGCGGACGGATGATATCCCATACAGTGCGATTATCTGCCATCTCTACTTCAGATTCAGATTCTGACTCTACTTCTAGATTGATAGATTTCTTGGCTTTTCGGATCTTGCTAAGCGTGCGCTCGATTTCCAAATCAAGTGGTAGTAGTACCCTCAATCGAGTGTTACGCATGCACAACAAAGGGTACCTGAGAATCGCCAAAAAATTATAATCAGAAATTCAGAAGATAAGTAATGTCTAATCTCAAGCGAAATAAAAATTTTGATATCAAAGACAGTCCCCGGCAACGGCGCCAAAAACTTGACCGCGTTAATCGGTGTGAATAAATTCAACTGGCAAGCGTACCAGGTCAAGTAATAATATAGTGGACAAAGGTCCAAGTGTCGAACCCACAGGGACTATATAAAAATGATTACCAAAATCTATTTATTTCTACTTAATCTAGACTAATGAAAAAGGATTATTTCAGATTTTAAACTAATGAATAAAATTGCAAATAAAATTAAATTAAATAAAAACGTAGCAGAAAACTTTGGATTACTTAAAATTTGGGAAAAGTTCGATCAAGGACACACGTAGGTACCAGAAAATTCATGCAACAAGCAATCGATCTAAGATATCAGACTTAATCTTAATTTACGGGAATTTTCCTAATTTATTCAAATGTCTATTTCTAGAACAATCAAACCTATTCAAATTTGACGGATTAATATTTCATAATTCTAATCAAATCCAAATGCATAAACACTGTGAAAATTCAGTAAACACCTAAACCGCATAATGAAACCGAATTCTATTTCTAGTCAGTTTTACACTATGTTGAAAACCAAAGTGATCGAATTCGAAACCTCCTCTGTACAAATTGGAATCGATTAACAAGCAAACAAATAACTGGCCAAGAAATTTGTAAGGCAAAGATAAATATGATAATCAATAAACTCAATTAAGTCTGAAAATCTCAAATAAATAAATCAAGTTTTTACATAAACTGTCTGGCCCAATCACGTGGCCTTGATCGAAATAAAGAAACTACTCACTAATAAACATAATTCAATAATCCAAAATTAAAAACATAAAATAAAAATACTAGAATAGCAGAAAATCTGAAGAACTCGCTCCTAGCCGCCGCCTGTGCTCTCCAAAGATCCAAAAGTTCGAAAAAAGGGCATAAAAATTCTATTTATAGGGCCGCGCCAATTGGAATCAAATTCAAACTAAAAATCTCGAAACTTAGGTCATGCGGACACGCGCGCACGTGCCTAGGACGTCTCGCGCGCGCGTAGTGTTAAAAAACAGCGAATTCTCAATCAACTCGCGCGCGCGCGCGAACTTCCTTGTAAGCTCTCTGGTCATCCCTTCTGCGCAAGCGCGAGAAAGAGGCTCGCGCGCGCGCGGCTTTGCCTTGGCAGCTTCTGGATTCTTCTTCTGCGCACGCGCGAGCAAGAGGCTCGCGCGCGCGCGGCTTTAACGCACAGAAATCCCAAATTTTGATTAATTTCCTACAAAATTCAACCAGATGAGTCTAATGCAAACACATAACATAAAACACTAATAAAACTAACGAAAAATAACTTAAATGCATGCAAACTAAACACAAAATGCTATAAAATAATGCATACTAAATACACTTATCACTATTCCACTGATGTGAGTTCTTATTCAGTTTTCAGTTATTCTTTATTCTTATGAGCATGCGGACTGCATATCTATACTGTTTATGAATTCAAGGACGAACTCATGTCTTAGTGGGGGAGAAATGTAAGGCCCGGGATTAATTTATATTAATCCGAATTTATTTAATTTTAATCCGAGCATATTTAATTTTGGAATATTTAGAGTTTTGATTTAAATTCTAATATTCTTAAATTATTTAGGATTAAAATTGAATTAAAATAAGGGCCGAGGACCAAATTGCAATTCTCTTATAACTTATCAGATTTTAAGTGTAAGAGTCAGCTTATGCAACGTGTAAGCATGGAATTTTGTTCAGAATTTTGAAGCCAAGAACAGAGAGCTCGATTGCTTTCATTTCTCTTTGAGTTTTTGATCTTCAAAACCTTGTAACTTTTGAACCGAGTATCTGATTTCGATTTTGAAAAGTGTTCTGGAATCCTTACGACAAGAGCTTCGATTTGGTATAAGACTTTATATCTTTTAGCATGGTTTGAATTTCAAAAATTTACAGATATCAGATATTGAGTTTTCGGTTATGTTTTGAGTTGTGTATTGCGTCTAGTTTTGACACCGGATCAAAGTTGAATGCTTGAAGGGATTGATTATGATTTGTAGCATGTACCTTGACAAGTATAGCTGCTGATATATTGTTTTATGGCTGAGTTTTATAAGATATATGCTGATATATGAGTTGAGTTACAAGTTTTGAAGTCGGGAATTACGTCGGTTACCGATTTTGAATCGCTACGTTGTTTAATCGAGTTTTGGAACTGTTTTGATAGCCGAATTCTGAGTTGATGTTGTTATTGAGATGTTATCAATGTTAAAGAATGTGTCTTGTTCAATTTCAGTCACGTTTGGAAGGCCAACAACACGAGACGCCGACTTTGAACCGAAGAAAGTTGATTGAGGTTTGAATTGGTTTTGATTGATGAAATATTGATGGTTTTGACTCATTTCTGAAATGATAGGTTGAAATGAAGTTTGATATGAGTATTTTGATTGTTATCTTACAGATTTGAAGAGTTCAGAACCTCAATAAACGAAGGTATAGTGACGACATCGCGAAGTAGGGACTTTGAAACTCAAGAACGATTATCTTTGAGTTGGCCCACAAAAATCACATACTTGTTTATGTTTTGATTTGATTGTGGTGTTGTCGATCCATCTCAGGTAGTGGATATTTAAATTTGAGTTGATATGATGTTATATCGAATTGATTCTAAGCCAAGGTTGCGGTTAACCTTATTTGCGAGTCGTTTACGAATTCGTTAGATGGATATCCATGTCAAGATCAGTTATGAATCTTGATGGCTTCGAAGTTATGTGAATCAATTCGTATTTAAAGCGTTTGAGTACTCTATTTGTTGAGTCGAGTTTTAAATAGAGTTAATATGATTTATTTAACGCTTTCGATATGTTGGTTATACTGAGAATTATATCTCACTGGAGTTTATCCGGCTGTTGTCTTGTTTTGTATGTGTGCATGACAACAGAGAGGGCAGGAGCTGATCATCGACGTCATTGATAGCTGGGAGAGAGTCTAGCACGTGAGGACTCGGGTTGTAGATGATTTTTTGAATGTTAGAAGCATGGAACCTTAGAACTTGTGGGTTTTGGAATACATGTTGAAACTTGAGATAGATTATGTCGTTTATCGTTTCTTTAGCGACTTGTTCGATGTAATAAATACATGTATAGATGCTTGAGACCTTGTTTATATTAATATGCATGATTTGGATCTTTTATATCATGTTTTAGACTTGAGTTTGATGAATTGGAAGGAGTTGAAGGGATCAAATTTACGGACAAAGAACATGGCAAGTTTTTGCTCCAGGAGGCACCCCCGCGGTAATTTTTGATGGCTCGCGCGCAGCCTGGAGATTAGCCTACTGTTTTGGAAAAAAACAGGGGCGCCCCCGCGGTAGTTTTTGGTGACGGGGGCGCACCCCTTTTTGAAAAAAAAAAAATATATATATATATTTTTGGATCCTTTCTTTCCTTATTAGATTAATGATGCTTATTCATTAATTGCCCTTAAGATATGAGATTAGAAACCCGAGGCCCCACATTTTAATTATTTGATTAATTGTTTAATTAATCATTAGTTGCCCTAAGACGAGATTAGCAACCCGAGGTCCCCACAACAGGTGGTATCAGAGCGTAGGTTCTGGACTGAGATAGAAGCTGAGCGGGGTAGAGTGAGTCACATGCATTTATAGTATTGCATGATTATGCAGTATTTGATTCGATGATTTAATAAATTGCATGTGCTCTTGATCTACTATTGAAATTGAATTGATTAATTTATTGATTTGTAAATTTTCGAATTCTTATCGATGTTATTATAAGAATTTCCCCGGGTGATGTAAGCACCCAGAATTGAAGAGAACAGTGTTCTTTAGGTGATGTAAGCACCCCAGACTGACAGCATAGTATGACCAGACTGAACAGAATGGTATGGTCGGATTGAACAGAACTGTATTATTGCTCAGCTGAACGAAGTATCTCTGATTGAACATAACAGAATTGTTCATCAGCAAATGAATATATGTTGCTGCAGATAGAAGTTGAATTGAAGAATTTGATCAGTTGTTCGAATATCGGATTAGATTGATTGAATACCGACTTCGAAAACCTAGCAACCAGCTGGTGGATTCTGATGAAGAAATGATGAGAAGGCAGAGGTATATTGATTGTTGGTAAGTTCTTAGAACAGAATTTTTTTTATTATTCTTTGCCACAACGGATAAAAATGATGAGAAAGGAAAATATACCCTCTTGAAGCTGAATATTTTGAATTTTGAGGAATGCCTTATTAGAATTTGCAAGCCTACTATGATTCTTCGAATTGTGGATGATAAGAATGAAGCTCAAGATTGAGTTGTTTAATTATGGCTTGAATTCAAAGATTATGTCTGAATAAATGTTGACGATTGAAACATGTTATGAAATACATAGTCTTGTTTAATAAAACTGAAGCTGAATGATGAAGCAAAAGGACTGAAATTGTAAAGATGCACTACAAGAAAAACGCAAAAAGACAACGGATTTTCCCTACGACAACGGATAAAATCTGTTGTCTTTGAGGTCAAAGACAACGGATTTTATCTGTTGTCTTTGAAATCAAAGACAACGGATAAAATCCGTTGTCATTGAGCGTGCTTTTAACAACACCATCAATTATAATATTTTTTCACCCACTAAGACAACGGAATCCGTTGTCGTTTTCCATATAAAAAACAAAAAAAAATTACAAATAATATACAAATTTAAATATTATAAATAAATCAAAATTTAAAATTTCAAAAATAAAATTTAATATACAATTTTTTAGTATTACAAATCATTCGAAATTAAATTATAATGCAATGCACACTACAGAAAAATACAAAAAAAAGTTCAAATCAAATGATTAACGAAAGCCGATAACACTTTCTGACTTCAGAATCTGGGAAAATCGGACAGAGAGACTAGACGAAGATGTCCCTCCAGAAAAAACACACTTGTACAGTTTTCACTAGCTACATAATCCACATCCGGTGCCCATGAAATTTTAGAAGAATCGATGTAATTCATCGTTTCACCACATGATAAACTCAAGAAACCTGTCCCATTGAAAAAACACAAATCCTAAATTATAAGAGCACATGACTAAATTATTTCAGGACTTGCAACCAGTTTCTATCTTATCTCTTTCATGTTCTCTACTCTGTTCTCTTATACCTGAGTATAATTCAACATATAACAGTAAATTTCAATGGCCAGCAAAAACAAAAGACACGAAATCCCAAAAAAAAAACAGTAAAAGCAAAAGATCATATAATTAGGTATCAACTTCCATGAGTGATGAAAGAATGAGCAGTGTCATCATTATATTACAGAGAAGAGAAAAGCAATTGAATATATGGATGTCCACAGCCAAAAACTATTACAATAGCGGTAAAAAACTATAGATGATATGCATCAAAGTCAATCATGGGTGCATCCTCCACCCTTCCTATTATAACAATTATCAAGCAGCCAAAATCATGGCTTTCGTTAGGAGAAGATGAAATATATATAACAACCTACTTGCCAATGCAAGTAAAAAAGTAATCAGATTCCAGTATTCTACAGGGCAAGGGTTTGCAGTTTATCAACATGATAGGGATCCAATGCATCGAGGGTCTATACATAGTTGGGAAAACTATAAAGACCTTATTACCTGCAAAATAAACATAGAAGGGAAAAACATGAAAGGAATGATATAGTGCTGTCACGAGAATCTGTAATCAAACCAAACCAAATACAGGGGAAAATGATTTACCTGCATCTTTGTAAGCAATCCTTTCTTCTCTTCCTCAAGTTATCTGATCTAGCTTCCAGGAAATTAGAGATGAAGGTATAATAGAACAGAATCATGTTAAAAATTTAAAAACAACAATATCTGGCTCAAAAATAAAATATCGATCATTATAGATGTGCATACCTGTGCAGCTTGATTTTTTGAGAGCTCTTCACCTCTAGTCATGTATCATAGCATGGCGTCTGTCTCTGACAGCAGTAGCATAGCAATAAGAACGCGAAATTTATTCGGGAAATTTGCAACTTTTAAAAAGCACGATTTGACCCCGTAGTTTCTTGGATTCAGAACATAATAGATCAGATTTCATGAGATCTTGGGCTAACATCCAGGGAAGTTTCCGATTTGTTTCCGTCGGAGTTAGAGCGGTGATGGCGGCTGATTGGCGCTGGTCGGTAGTGAAAAATAATAATAATACAACAACTATACTAACAAAGATTTTAAAGAAAATAAACCTTACTCCTTCAAGTGGACTCAAACTAAGCTCCATGGCAAGGTCATAGCAACGAAGATTGTTATTAATCTGTCATTGTCAAAATCTATCAGAAGAAGACAATCATAAAACAAAAAAATCAACATTTAGCTGTTGTTGCAGCAAGCTGAATCACAATTATGAAGTGTCATAGACACCCGTTTCATTCAGAGTATAACCGCATATACATGTTTGCACGGCCCTAACGAATAACTCCAAATACTCACAAAATTATATATGTGTATGCGATGTTCATAAATACCTCGTGGAGGCGATAAAATTGGCAGGAAGAGAATCGAAAAACTCTGGACAATACTGAGAGGCCTCAAATCTACCAAGAAGATATAAAGGAACAAAATGATATCACACAAATCATTCATGGAATGAGCTTTCACCAAGTTATTAAAAACTTTTGAATATAAATTTCTTGTGAAACACTGAAAAAACATGCTAGCTGAAGTTAAATTTTCAAGAAAACATCAAACACAGTCCATAAGAGTTTCCAAAAGGGCATATCATACAGATTGAATAGTCTTATTATAACTCGTACGATAATTGTTGTATATGATTGAAATTCTGAAAATAAGGAAGTATCTTCAAATCCATGAAATGTAATCCCAAAAAGAAAATTATTTGCAAGCTCAAAGCCAGATATTGTCCATCGTACATAACAAATACCCAAACTTGTCAATATTTAATCAAAGTGGTAAATACGTACATTCGAGATCAACCAAAATAACAACTTTCAAATACAAAAACCGGAAAAGAAGAGAATGAAAACAAAAAAAAATAGAAAAAACAATTGAGACCCAAAATCTCGAGCAAAACAATGCATCTGCACATAATCTATTTCAGGTTCGTTCATATGAGGTCTAAGACAGAAGGAAAATTACGTACTATATAATATAATGAGGTCATAGCTTTAATTGAAGGCTTTGAGCACACAGGAACAGACAGGCAAATCAACCTCGGCACCGCACATGCTGCTCGCCCCTCAGCCACAGACTGGAAACCATTCCCGACAACAACATCACTCATATCCTGCAAGATATATTTTTATTTCCAAACCAGGCATGAGATTTGATATTCATTTTTCCAAGCCCAATGCAAACTCCCTTGCTGCTTTACTGAATCTTTAACTAAGATTTGATAGATGCATTAGATGCCAACCTGTTCACAAAAGAAAAACACGATTTAACAAAACTACTGAGGTGCTGTAACATTGGAAACTAGAACCAGAGCTTCACCGGCAAAAAGAACAAACAAAATTGCTTGGGTGTCCAGTTTACTCCGCCATTTGATCAAGCCTTACATAGAGCAGCTCTTACGTCTTAGCTTAGAACCCAAGATAAACATGGAGGAGTAAAAAAACATGGAAATCAGCTGGAATCAAAGCAATAAAAATGAGGGCAAACAGAATATTTATACATATACATTTGCCTCAAGCACTACTTATGGAAAGCCCACATAGCAGCATCCTTCTAAACTAAAACTCAAACAGAATTCATCTGTTGTCTATTACCATATTTGTTGTAGTGATGCGTATGGATAGACTGACCAATCAAAATATGGTGAAAAGACAAATGATTTATCACCTGTTGGCTAAAGATGCAAATATGGGAGATGCTACATGGAGTCCTACCATGGAAGCAGATGATAACTCCATCCTCATAATCAGTCAAGTTAAATTCACCCAGAATAATTTTGGGTAAGAAAATAAGACAGCATAAATATTACATAACGCATAAGAACTTTTCAGTATGGTTCCTTCCAGTTATTGAAACATTGGTAATTTGTTATCTAATAACATGGTTTATTATTTGGATTTTAGCCACATCAATTCATGTCGTAAGAACTATTAAAAGGTGTGAATTCTGTATATCTGGACACATAATAGGGCACGGTCCAACTAAGGTGGGAAACTCTTGAAGGCCACCGTCATCCTTAATGCCATTATTATCCAAATTTTCCCATTTTCTAGTGGTTGCTTTTTCGGTAAAGGCATTGTAGTAGCCCGTAACCAAAATCAGTAATTGAAGGATTAATCATAATTACTTGGGTAAAGTTCGGAAGCTCCGATCAGGATCGGAAGCTCCGAACAGGATCGGAAGCTCCGATCGGTATTACGTCAGGCATGACGTGTGGCACGATCGGAAGCTCCGATCAGGACCGGAAGCTCCGATCACCCCTATCCGGAGTCAACAAGTGATATTTTGACACGTGGCAGATCAGGATCTTCGGAAGCTCCGATGGCAGGATCGGACGTTCCGATCGAGGTTCGGACGTTCCGATCAAGGATCGGAAGTTCCGATCGTTGTCTATAAATAGAAGGCCGAGGCTTCACTTTCATTTGCCAATTCCGAGTTCTCCTTTCCATTCTAGTCCTTTTGGAGCTGTTCTAGTCTTCTTAGGCTTGGTCCGGAGGTCGGCGAGACGTTCGGTAGTCGCAGCGGAGTTGTGCCCAAGTTCTGGAGACATCGACATCAAAGGGCTAACGACGGACGAGGGTATAGCTTTTGCTTCCTATAAATATTTAGGAGTATGCAATAGCTTAGTTAAGGCTTTTAGAGCACTTTAATGATAGTAGTATCATTTGGCAGTGTAGAGCAGACTATAGGCGTGGACCTAGAGTTGGTAGAGCTTGCTCTGTTTCGAGGTACGAAAGTACTGTTCGAGATATCCTGACTGAGTATGCATGTATTATGTGACTGCATGATTTATATGCCATGATATTATGCTGCATTCATTTGCATCTTGATGTATCTCTTTCGAGATGTCTGTTAGTAGGGTTGTACCCTATCCTGTTAGTGGATGGACTTCCATCGATTTGGGTCCGGCGTATCCACGGTTATCTCGGTATGGGAGCCACCTCCTGAAGCGACGGCACAGCGTGCTACATACCAGGGCCCGGTCTGTCTCTATTATCTGGTCCTTGACCTCGAGTCTATAGGGAGTTCACTTTGCATGCATGTATACTCATACTCTTGCACTGAGCGTTTTATGCTCACGTCTCGTACTCTGTATTTTCTGGACACCCTATTCCATAGGGCAGGTTTGCGATTGGACGAGGAGGGTGGATCCAGGAGGGGCTAGTCAGTGGTTGGCCAGCTGGAGCTTCGCTTAGGTTTTACTACTGTTGTTTGGGTTTATACAGCTATTCGATTTGGTTGTATATTTTTTTTGGATAAATTACAGATTCCTTTTCTTGGGGTTGTATATTTGTTTATGGATTCCGCAGTTTTATTCTGATATCTATTTAATTAAGTTAATTGCATGCATAAGTTCTGTTTAGTAGGTGATCCGGGTAAGGGTCACTACATTTATGGTATCAGAGCATGCAAAATAATTATTGGGATTTAGTCTCATCTTGATGTATTTTTGTAGATGTCAAATCGTGACGACCATAGTTCTCATGGCAGTGTTGGTGGGCGTTGGGGTGATGCGGACCAGGAGCCTCGTCGAGAACGGCGTCATCGTCACCATGACGACGAGCGTTTCACTGTGCGTCGATTCTTAGCTATGGGTCCTAAGCCCTTAGTTGGGGGTGATTCTCCGGAGGATGCGGAGAACTGGTTAGACCGCATGGAGATGACTTTTCAGACTTTTCAATGCACCGAGGAGCAGAAGGTGGAGACCCTTGGCTATCTTCTGGATGGGCGTGCGCAGAGGTGGTGGAGGTTTACTTCTGCACCTTTCGTTGCGGCGAGAGGAGTGGCCACCTGGGCCGAGTTCCGCACAGCTTTCCAAAAGCGGTATTTTCCTCCTGCACTCCGTCAGTCAAAGGCAGGCGAGCTACTGAGTCTGCGACAGGGAGCCATGTCTATCGATGAGTATCAGCAGAGGTTCTTTGATCTGCTATCCTATTGCCCCGAGATTGCTGATAGCTCAGAGATGAAGTATAATATGTTCCTTCAGGGCCTTAACCCTGAGATCCATGACCGTGTGGCGGTTGGCAACGACATTCCTACGAGGGTTTGGTGAGCCGTTGTCACCAGGCAGAGGACAGCATTCGGCGGAATAGGTCTTTCCCTCAGTCGAGGCCTGCTAGTTCTTTGGGTCCCCGTGCCCAAACTTTCAAGAAGTCTGGATCTTCTTCTTCCTCTGGTTCTGGAGGTGTTGTTCGTTACGGTAAGAAGGACAAGTGTGATCACTGTGGGAAGAACCATCCATCCGACAAGTGCCGTAGAGCTTCTGGAGCTTGTTTCCGTTGTGGAGAGACTGGTCATATCCGGAGGGATTGTCCACTGTCTGGGGGAGGCGGTTCTGGATATGGTTCAGGATCGGGTTCCCAGGCCACCGTACAGCAGAGGTCGTAGGGACAGTCTGCTGGGAGTTCTCATTTGAAGCCACGAGCTTCTGGCCAGGTGTTTGCCCTGAGACATGATCAGGCTGTGGAGGAGAATGAGAAATTCATCGCAGGTACATTTCTGCTTTATGGTATACCTGCTCTTGTACTTATTGACATTGGTGCATCTCATTCCTTCATTTCTGCACGTTTTGTTAAGAGGCATAAGTTACCATGCATTGCACTAGACGTAGTGATGTCTATTTCTACTCCGACGGGCCAATCTGCTTTGGCTAAGCGTCTAGTGATGGGTTGTCCTTTAGAGTTCGAAGGGAACATTCTGTTAGCGAATCTCATGGTCCTGGCGATGGACGACTTTGATTGCATTCTTGGAATAGATATGTTGACTACCTATCGAGCTTCAGTGGACTGCTATCAGAGATTAGTACGCTTTCATCCGGAGGGGAGTGAGAGCTGGTTTTTTTATGGTGAGGGAGCACGACCCCTGATGCCTTTGGTATCAACTTTGAGAGCCTGTCGATCTTTACAGTCCGGCGGGGAAGGCTACCTTATCTATGCAGTTGATTTGTCCGCTGAGAGTATTGGGATAAAAAGCATTCCTGTTGTGGATGAATTTCCAGATGTGTTTCCTGATGAGATTCCGGGTTTTCCTCCTGCTAGGGAAGTCGAGTTTGACATAGAGTTGATGCCGGGTACTTCGCCTATTTCTAGAGCACCGTATCGTCTGGCTCCGTCAGAAATGCATGAGTTGAAGAATCAGCTACAGGATCTTTTGGACAAGGGGTACATTCGTCCTAGTGTGTCTCCTTGGGGAGCTCCTGTTCTCTTCGTGAAGAAGAAGGATGGGTCGATGCGGCTGTGAATTGACTATCGGCAGCTGAATCGAGTCACTGTGAAGAACAAGTATCCGTTGCCTCGTATTGATGACTTGTTTGATCAGCTGCAGGGCACGTCAGTTTACTCCAAGATTGACTTGAGATCTGGATATCATCAGTTGAGAGTCCGTGATCAGGACGTAGCCAAGACTGCATTCCGTACTCGCTATGGGCATTACGAGTTCCTAGTGATGCCATTTGGTTTGACTAATGCGCCGGCTATATTCATGGATTTGATGAACCGTGTCTTCAGGGAGTACTTGGACAAGTTTGTTGTGGTCTTCATTGACGACATCTTGGTGAATTCACGTAATACGGAAGAGCATGTTTCTCACTTGCGGTTGTACTACAGACTCTTCGAGATGAACAGTTGTACGCCAAGATGAGCAAGTGTGAGTTCTGGATGGATAGAGTGGTCTTTCTTGGCCATATCATATCCAGGGAGGGGATTTCTGTTGATCCAAGCAAGATTGAAGCAGTACTTAATTGGTCGCATCCGACGACAGTTGCTGAGATCCGTAGTTTTCTGGGTCTAGCAGGGTATTATCGTCGCTTCATTCTGAACTTCTCTCAGATAGCTCGACCGTTGACGCAGCTTACCCGCAAGGGTGTGGATTTCGAGTGGTCCTCCGAGTGCGAGGAGAATTTCCGCGAGCTTCGACGGCGGTTGACTTCTGCGCCGGTGTTGGCATTACCGTCAGGATCTGGAGGGTATGTAGTTTACACGGATGCTTCTCTTCAGGGGTTAGGCTGTGTCCTGACTCAGAATGGGCATGTGATTGCATACGCTTCTAGACAGCTGAAGCTTCACGAGGACAACTACCCAGTCCATGATTTGGAGTTAGCAGCCATTGTGTTTGCTTTGAAGATCTGGCGTCATTATCTGTATGGCGAGAAATTTGAGATCTTCACCGACCATAAGAGTCTCAAGTATTTGTTCACTCAGGCGGAGTTGAACATGAGACAGAGACGTTGGATGGATTTGCTTAAGGACTATGATTGCGAGATTAAGTTCCATCCGAGAGCTGCTAATCTCATCGCTGATGCTTTGAGTCGCAAGGTGCGATTATCCGCACTTCAGACTTGTTCGATGTCTAGTGTGATCAGTGACTGTTGTACTTCAGGTTATACCTTCAAGCATAAGAAAGGTATGCAGAGTATCCAGATGTTTGCGATATTATCTGAGCCAGCCTTGTATTCGCGGATCCGAGATGCTCAGATGTCTGATTCGAAGACCCAGCGTTTAGCTCGTCTAGCTAACGAGAGTAGCTCGTCTGGATTTCATTATCAGTCAAATGGCTTTCTGTGTTTGTCTGGTACGCTTGTGATTCCGCACGATGAAGAGTTGCGAGAGGAGATTTTGTCTCAGGCGCATCGCACTAAGTTGAGTATTCATCCTGGTAGCAACAAGATGTACAAGGATCTACGTACTCGTTTCTGGTGGAAGGGAATGAAACGCAGTGTTTATCAGTTTTTTTCGAGATGTTTGGTGTGTCAACAGGTCAAGGCAGAGCACCGATGAGGAGGATTACTTCACAGTCTACCTATTCCTGAATGGAAATGGGAGTTTATCACTATGGACTTTGTGACCCATTTGCCGATATCCCCGAAGAACTGTGATGCTATCTGGGTTGTGGTGGATCGACTCACCAAGTCAGCGCATTTCATTGCCTATAGCCGAGAGTACTCTGTGGATCGCATGGCACGGATGTACATTCAGGAGATCGTTCGACTTCATGGAGTGCCTGTGAGCATTGTCAGCGATCGGGACCCCAGGTTTACTTCTAGATTCTGGGGGAGTGTTCAGCGTGCGATGGGTACTACCCTCAGTTTGAGTACAGCCTATCATCCGGAGACTGATGGTCAGTCAGAGCGCACTATCCGTACTTTAGAGGATATGCTTAGAGCGTGCGTCATGGATTTTGGTTCAGCCTGGCAGGATCATTTGCCGTTGATCGAGTTCGCTTACAACAACAGCTATCATACTAGTATTGGGATGACACCTTTTGAGGCGTTGTACGGGCGACGTTGTCGTACTCCACTCTTCTGGGAAGAAGTGGGGGAGAGACAGGCTGAGGGACCGGAGTTTATCCAGCAGGCGATAGATATTGTTGATCAAATCAAGAAACGGATTAAGACTGCACAGGATTGTCAGACCAGTTATGCTAATATCAAGCGTAGGCCTTTGCAGTTCGAGCTCGGGGAGAAAGTGTTTCTGAGAGTGTCACCTTTCCGCAAGATTCTCAGATTTGGCCTTAAGGGCAAGTTGTCTCCCAGATTTATCGGTCCGTTTGAGATCTTGGAGAGCATTGGCGATTTGGCTTATCGACTAGCTTTGCCACCGCATCTATCCAGTATTCACGACGTGTTCCACGTAACTTTGTTGCGACGGTATGTGGCGGATGAATCTCATATTCTGCAGCGGTCTGAGGTTCAGGTAGACAAGGATTTGACTTATGTTGAGAAACCTCTTCGTATCCTGGATTATAAGGATAAGGTTTTACGGAACAAAGTCATTCCTTTGGTTTTAGTTCAGTGGCAGCGCCGAGGCACTGAGGAAGCTACTTGGGAGCTCGAGGACAGGATGCGCAAAGACCATCCTGAGTTGTTTTGATTTCATTCTTTAAGTTATATTCATTTGCAAACTCTGTAAACGTTTGATTTGAATAAAGAATGTTTCTGATTCCTGTATTTGCATTCGGTACTTAAGATTTGATTTCGAGGACGAAATATCTTAAGTGGGGGAGAATGTAGTAGCCCGTAACCAAAATCAGTAATTGAGGGATTAATCATAATTACTTGGGTAAAGTTCGGAAGCTCCGATAAGGATCGGAAGCTCCGAACAGGATCGGAAGCTCCGATCGGTATTACGTCAGGCATGACGTGTGGCACGATCGGAAGCTCCGATCAGGACCGGAAGCTCCGATCACCTCTATCCGGAGTCAACAAGTGATATTTTGACACGTGGCAGATCAGGATCTTCGGAAGCTCCGATGGCAGGATCGGACGTTCCGATCGAGGTTCGGACATTCCGATCAAGGATCGGAAGTTCCGATCGTTGTCTATAAATAGAAGACCGAGGCTTCCCTTTCATTTGCCAATTCCGAGTTCTCCTTTCCATTCTAGTCCTTTTGGAGCTGTTCTAGTCTTCTTAGGCTTGGTCCGGAGGTCGGCGAGACGTTCGGTAGTCGCAGCGGAGTTGTGCCCAAGTTCTGGAGACATCGACATCAAAGGGCTAACGACGGACGAAGGTATAGCTTTTGCTTCCTATAAATATTTAGGAGTATGCAATAGCTTAGTTAAGGCTTTTAGAGCACTTTAATGATAGTAGTATCATTTGGCAGTGTAGAGCAGACTATAGGCGTGGACCTAGAGTTGGTAGAGCTTGCTCTATTTCGAGGTACGAAAGTACTGTTCGAGATATCCTGACTGAGTATGCATGTATTATGTGACTGCATGATTTATATGCCATGATATTATGCTGCATTCATTTGCATCTTGCTGTATCTCTTTCGAGATGTCTGTTAGTAGGGTTGTACCCTATCCTGTTAGTGGATGGACTTCCATCGATTTGGGTCCGGCGTATCCACGGTTATCTCGGTATGGGAGCCACCTCCTGAAGCGACGGCACAGCGTGCTACATACCAGGGCCCGATCTGTCTCTGTTATCTGGTCCTTGACCTTGAGTCTATAGGGAGTTCACTTTGCATGCATGTATACTCATACTCTCGCACTGAGCGTTTTATGCTCACGTCTCGTAATCTGTATTTTCTGGACACCCTATTCCATAGGGCAGGTTTGCGATTGGACGAGGAGGGTGGATCCAGGAGGGGCTAGTCAGTGGTTGGCCAGCTGGAGCTTCGCTTAGGTTTTACTACTGTTGTTTGGGTTTATACAGCTATTCGATTTGGTTGTATATTTTTTTTGGATAAATTACAGATTCCTTTTCTTGGGGTTGTATATTTGTTTATGGATTCCGTAGTTTTATTCTGATATCTATTTAATTAAGTTAATCGCATGCATAAGTTCTGTTTAGTAGGTGATCCGGGTAAGGGTCACTATAGGTATTCCTCGAGCTATTAGGATTTGGGTGTGAAGTTTTGGAATTTGTAAAGGGTTTGTTGGCAGAATTAGAAAAAGAAGAAGAAAAGTTTTGTGCTTTGACTTGCTGGCGGGGTTGAGGATTCCTTTCATCCATGATCGAAAGCTTGCCTTCGGAATATATTTTTTCAACAACTTGTAGTCGTCTACCTCTGCAACAACCATAGCACAGTCTTTAGAATCCTGGTTTTCTGTACGAGATGCTCGAGCTGCCATTAGCACGACAGTATCTGCATCAACGCCTTTTGCAAAAACGAGTAAATTAACAAGAAATGCTCAACTTTTTTGTCTTGATCTTCACATCAATATTCCAATAAAAATGACTAAAACATGGATAAAAACATGCAAATCATATGATCATAGTTATATTTGACCGATCTTTGTATAATTAATTATTCACATATAGAAACTTAAATATATGTATCTTAGATAAATCTGCACATCATAAAGTAGAAAACAACACATCAGCCAATGTTCAAGAACGATTCAAAATAATGGAGTAAAAGATACATAGAACCAAAGTATAGCACTAGTTAGCTAGCAACTAATTAACTTACATTTTTTTACGGAATGTCTGAACTCAATTTCTTTGTGTTTTTCTGGGCTCTCTCCCTATAGAAGTCAATCCACATATGCAGAACACACAAAATGTTGACCCCAATTCCTGATCCTATGACGAAAATCCAAGAAATCCAAGCCCAAACAGGTAACACGCCATCACCTAAACCACTGGTGAAAAGCAATCCTATCTTTTACGCCAGCAGTGGTCCAATAATCCCCCTCACCACACTGTAGTATGCATAAAAAAACGGTGACAAGAACTCAAGCACAGCAGCAGCCTTAGTCGATTTGTTCTTGCGAAATCTAGCTAGGATCCATGTGTTGTGGCACATAGTTGTAGAATCAGCAAGAAGCAACATCCCAAGAATCACGTGTAACAACCAGATCAATAAAATCGTACTAAAAAAAAAAAAAACTCAAAGTATGAATCAAATAGAGAAATCAAAAAGCTCATTACTCATTTGCTAAATATTAAAAATATTAAAATACTTTGAAAACAAAATATACTAAATATTTTGCAAGGTATCAAGAAAATCTTCAGGAAAACCGATCAAACAAAACTTATAATACCAAAACTCAAAGCTAAAGAAGGCTGGAACGGAACAGCAGCCATACTCGCCGGATCGTGATTCATACGGGCTGCAAGAACACAACTACAAATTAGATAATTTCTAAAATTTTGAATCCACGCTAGAACATCAAGAATCGACAGAAAATCGGCGTTGAAACTCACCGGAGAAGAAGTGCACAGAAGCAAGTCGCAGCAACACTTCGGTCGCACGAAAAAAGGGCTCGAATCAGTCGATCTACGGCTCAAAATGAAGATTATGTTGTGGGGAACAAAACCCCAAAACGGTTTTTTATGATTCAATAGAAAGGACGGCGATTCGACGACAAGAATGGGCGGCTAGGGTTGAGAGATGAAAAAAGAATCGCGATACAGAGAAGGCTTGAAATGGAATAAGTGGTGCACGTACAAGCAAAGGAAAATAATATCATTTATAAAAAATAAAAAATAAAAATAAAAATATCAAAGACAACGAATTATTAGATATCGTTGTCGTAGCTTCAAAAAAATCCGCTAAAAGACAACGGTTTTTAAAAACCGTTGTCTTTGAACTTAAAAAAATGCACAAAGATAACGTTTGTCAAAAACCGTTGTTGTAGCTCCAAAAAAACCCGCTAATAGACAACGTTTTTTAAAAACCGTTGTCTTTGATTAAAAAAATGCTCAAAATACAAAGGTTTTAGTAAAAACCGTTGTTAAAGAGTACAAGACAATGGTTTTGACACAAAACCGTTGTCTTTTGAGCGTTGTTGAATTAACATTTTCTTGTAGTGATGCTACGGTGTGTGAGAGAAACACATATTTAGCTACAATTTCTATTTCAGAAGTATACAGAGGATCAGAATGAAATTGCACCTGAGAATGAAATTTCAGGTAACAGATTTATTTTGTTTTGACTTGTTTATTATTGGTGCAATAGATTCATGATAGTTGAAAGCTTATTATATGATCACCTCTGTATCAGAAAAGAGACTGTGTGAATTGAACTGAAAAATGGAACTACTTCTTCGATGAACTGAAACTGAATTTGATTTTGTTCATATTGAGATATCTGTTTATGTTTCATGATAGATGATGATGCAATAATCGAATACATATTAGTAGAAGAATTGATGATAAGAAGCGATAAAATTAGATCAGCAAGAACATAATGTGCATATGAATATAACGATATGATATAGAATCTCGAATTAAGATTCTGTTATTTCGTTTTGATATATGATGTTTGATTACAGAAATATTCCGAAATCAGTATGCTAATGAATAGAGATTACAGATATATTCCAGTAAGCTTTTCGACGTTAGTTTAAGTTGTGAACTGGAATTTAATTGTGAATTGATGAGTTTATGAATTGAATACTGCTTTTGAGGTTTACAAAATTGATGATGATATGAAAATCAGTTACAGATGAGTCTTTATTTGATTCTACTGAAGTTATTACATCATAAAATCATAATTTTTGAAATTAGTGATATCGATTATGAGGTTTTGATATTCGACCTCAATCGATTTGATTGACTCTTATTCTTTTATAGAGTCTGATTTGATCTACTCGTCTTGAGTTGAGATGCTAGTGAGTTGTTTTCACTTAGCATATTCTCATTCATATTATTGTTCTGTGGATGACCTTGACTTAAGTGAGTTTCCCTGATTATGAATTTCAAGAGTTACTGATTGTTTGATGTATACATTCAGTATATTATAATATTTTTGGCTCGTTACTGATAGAAATTTCAATTCAATTCTTGGTAAAAGTTTGGGTTGATGATATGATTTGTTACGAATTGGAAATAGAACGAAGAAACGAGATGAATATTTGATTGATTGATCTTTGAATTTATGTGCTTGAGTATCGAGATAGATACTAAAACAGTCAGAATTGTTGTAATCCAAATTAAGTGAGAATTGATTTGGAAGGATTAAAGCACATTGAGATGAGATCAAGTTATTAGAATTCAATTAAGAAATAAAAATGAAGAATGAAATAGGCATTCGATCAATTGATTTCAGATTTTTTTGTATTCTGGTTTGAAGATTCAGATGAATATATGACCAATTAGAATGATTTTTTATTGAAAGCAATCCAGAACTGTTTAGAAGATGAAAGAAACACAGAAAGTAAACTGAAGTGATGAGAATTTAATACAGAATGCCATATAGAGATATGAATTGAAGCCTCAGATCAGAATGAATGAATTCTATGATGATTGATTATCTGGTTGTTCTTGATATGTCCGAAAAGAAATATCAGATTTTGAAGATAATGCACAACAATGAATTTAAAAGTCATCCAATACTTGTTTTATCAGAAGATAAAGCAAATAGAGGTAACAAAATTAGTACGTTTTTTAAGTTAAACGTACAGAAAGTTTCTGATGAAGTTGAAAATCATTGATTAGATTAGTTCAATGACAGTTTAGGAACTCCATAATTGAAATGAGATTATGATTTAAAAGAATACTTTGCGAAACTACCATGATGAAACAGTATAGATGATGTAAACAGGTGGTAGTTATGAACAGATTGATTAAAATTACTGCATACGATCATCTGTCTGTGTAATCAAATCACTGAATCGTGATTAGATTTGTTTCAAGACGAACAGTAAGCCAAGAAATAATGTTTCAGATTGAAACATTTGGTTTACTATTACATTGTAATACAGATGATCAGAAGACATTGAGTACTTTTTGAGGTAAAGGTACAACATATTATTGTTGAATTGAAAGAATAGTCAGAGAAGATTAATCGAAGTTCGAGAATGAATTTTATCTGTCATGATACTGATTATCAACAGCTCTGAATACTTTGAAATCTGTGAATACATCATATACTCTGATTAATAGATAGTCTGAATAGACTAATCAGATTTGTAGAATACACTGTATGAGATGTGAATAACAGCTATCTATTCAGATCTGTGAAAAAAAAAAAGAGATATGATGAAATTACAGGAATGATTAAAATCTATTGTCAGGATTAAGACTTTAGATTTATTCGACAAAATGTGGCATAAATTGATTGATTGATGTTCTGAGAGTTGGTTATATGTGATTGCATTATACCATTTGTCGATTGATGGATTATCTGAGTTTATTTTCTAGATATTGAGACTATTCTCAGAACTTTAATACCTGATTCGATATTACTTGTCTTGATGTGTCGCCCCTTGATGATTATAATTACTGGGATAGCTAATGAATCGATTTTGAGATAATGTTATGATGATATGATGAAAAGAAATCTGATTTCCTTGTGTTGAAATGATACTACCGAAGTATATGACATCAGGTCAGATATGATTTGTTGATAGCAGATCAGAGTTTATTTGAGACACAGAAAAAATTAGAAGATGAATCTGTACAAAATGAAAACAGAGAAGAAGAATCAGAATTAGTAATTAAATGATAGATATAACTTTTGAAGCTAAAACTGATTGGTTAAGAGAAAGAGTTATTTATTTTTTTTTTGTTTGAAACATCATTCAATTCAAAAGTGAGATAGAGCAGAGTTGTTTTACAGATTCAGAATATGAATGAGAATACCGATTTTGAAGCAATGAACAGAATAAAAGTGTAGATTTGATATATGTTCTATGCATAGCATGGAATAATATGGAGAAAGAAACAAGTTGACACTGGAACTGAATTTCACTTACTAAGATGTCAGATGGAATTGATGATTTGATTGAACGATTTAATCTTTTCAGCTTGATATGATGGATCTAATTTATTTCATGTATCTATGTAAAGGAAGTATCAATCAATTCTTCCTACGTGCGTTAATCCGGTGAGATAGATATCGAAAATAATTCTGAGTTAAGTCAATTAGTCGACAAATCTTTGATTGAAGAAAGAAACAACTCAGAACGAATTCTTTTCAATTACTTAAAGTACAAGAGAATGGAAGCAGATTCGAAGAAAGAATCTGATAAGACATGAAGAGATGGGATACAAAGTTTAGAGTTATATGATTGAAGTGATAATAACTCCAGATAATTATTCAGTCTATCAGATTGAATAGTTCAATTGAATGTGATTTCGAGGATGGAATCATTTCTTAGAGGGGAGGAATTGTAAGGCCCGAAAATATTGAATTATTAATTATGGGATTTGAGAATTAAATTCCATATTATGGGCTAATATTGTAGTGACCCTTACCCGGATCACCTACTAAACAGAACTTATGCATGCAATTAACTTAATTAAACAGATATCAGAATAAAACTGCGGAATCCAATAACATTATACAATCCCAAGTAAAGGAATCTGTAATTAATCAATAATATACAACCAAATCGAATAGCTGTATAAACCCAAACAACAATAATAAAACCTAGACGAAGCTCCAGCTGGCCAACCACTGACTAGCCCCTCCTGGGTCCACCCTCCTCGTCCAATCGCAAACCTGCCCCATGGAATAGGGTGTCCAGAAAAACACAGAGTACGAGACGTGAGCATAAAACGCTCAGTGCGAGAGTATGAGTATACATGCATGCAAAGTGAACTCCCTATAAACTCGAGGTCAAGGATCAGATAACAGAGACAGACCGGGCCCTGGTATGTAGCACGCTGTGCCATCGCTTCAGGAGGTGGCTCCCATACCGAGATAACCGTGGATACGCCGGACCCAAATCGATGGAAGTCCATCCACTAACAGGATAGGGTACAACCCTACTACAGACATCTCGAAGGAGATACAGCAAGATGCAAATGAATGCAGCATAATATCATGGCATATAAATCATGCAGTCATATAATACATGCATACTCAGTCAGGATATCTCGAACAGTACTTTCGTACCTCAAAACAGTGCAAGCTCCTACCAACTCTAGGTCCACGCCTATAGTCTGCTCTACACTGCCAAATGATACTACTATCATTAAAGTGCTCTAAAAGCCTTAACTAAGCTATTGCATACTCCTAAATATTTATAGGGAGCAAAAGCTATACCTTCGTCCGTCGTTAGCCCTTTGATGTCGATGCCTCCAGAACTTGGGCACGACTCCGCTACGACTACCGAATGCCTCTCCGACCTCCGGACCAAGCCTAAAAAGACTAGAACAGCTCCAAAAGGACTAGAAAGGAAAGGAGAACTCGGAATTGGCAAATGAAAGTGAAGTCTCGGCCTTCTATTTATAGACAACGATCGGAACTTCTGATCCTTGATCGGAACGTCCGAACCTCGATCGGAACGTCCGATCCTGTCATCGGAGCTTCCGAAGATCCTGATCTGCCACGCGTCAAAATATCACTTGATGACTCCGGATAGGGGTGATCGGAGCCTCCGGTCCTGATCGGAGCTTCCGATCCAACCACACGTCATGCCTGACGTAATATCGATCGGAGCTTCCGATCCTGTTCGGAGCTTCCGATCCTGATCGGAGCTTCCGAACTCGCCTTCGGAACTTCCAAACTCTACCCAAGTAATTATGATTAATTCCTTTAATTACTCAATTAGGGTACGGGCTACTACATTCTCCCCCACTTAAGATATTTCGTCCTCGAAATCAGATCTTAAGTACCGAATGCAAATACAAAAATCAGAAACATTCTTTATTCAAATCAAACGTTTACAGAGTTTACAACTGAATACAACTATAAAGAATGAAATCAAAACAACTCAGGATGGTCTTTACGCATCCTGTCCTCAAGCTCCCAAGTAGCTTCCTCAGTGCCTCGGCGCTGCCACTGAACTAAAACTAAAGGAATGACTTTGTTCCGTAAAACCTTATCCTTAAAATCAAGGATGCGAAGAGGTTTCTCAACATAAGTCAAATCCTTGTCTACCTGAACCTCAGATCGCTGCAGAATATGAGATTCATCCGCCACATACCGTCGCATCAGAGATACGTGGAACACGTCGTGAATGCTGGATAGATGCGGTGGCAATGCTAGTCGATAAGCCATATCGCCAATACTCTCCAAAATCTCAAACGGACCGATAAATCTAGGAGACAACTTGCCTTTAAGGCCAAATCTGAGAATCTTGCGGAAAGGTGACACTCTCAGAAACACTTTCTCCCCGACCTCGAACTGCAAAGGCCTACGCTTGATATTAGCATAGCTGGCCTGATGATCCTGTGCAGTCTTAATCCGTTTCTTGATCTGATCAACAATGTCTATCGCCTGCTGGATAAACTCCGGTCCTTCAGCCTGTCTCTCCCCCACTTCTTCCCAGAAGAGTGGAGTACGACAACGTTGCCCATACAACGCTTCAAAAGGTGCCATCCCAATACTAGTGTGATAGCTTTTGTTGTAAGCGAACTCGATCAACGACAAATAATCCTGCCAGGCTGAACCAAAATCCATGACCCACGCTCTAAGCATATCTTCTAACGTACGGATAGTGCGCTCTGACTGACCATCAGTCTCCGGATTATAGGCTGTACTCAAACTGAGAGTAGTACCCATCGCACGCTGAACACTCCCCCAGAATCTAGAAGTAAACCTGGGGTCCCAATCGCTGACAATGCTCACAGGCACTCCATGAAGTCGAACGATCTCCTGAATGTACATCTGTGCCATGCGATCCACAGAGTACTCTCGGCTATAGGCAATGAAATGCGCTGACTTGGTGAGTCGGTCCACCACCACCCAGATAGCATCACAGTTCTTCGGGGATACCGGCAAATGGGTCACAAAGTCCATAGTGATAAACTCCCATTTCCATTCAGGAATAGGCAGACTATGAAGCAATCCTCCAGGTCGTCGGTGCTCTGCCTTGACCTGTTGACACACCAAACATCTCGAAACAAACTGATAAACACTGCGTTTCATTCTCTTCCACCAGAAACGAGTACGTAGATCTTTGTACATCTTGTTGCTCCCAGGATGAATACTCAACTTAGTGCGATGTGCCTGAGATAAAATCTCCTCTCGCAACTCTTCATCCTGTGGAATCACAAGCCTACCAGACAAACACAGAAAGCCATCTGACTGATAATGAAATCCAGACGAGCTACCCTCGTTAGCTAGATGAGCTAAACGCTGGGTCTTTGAATCAGACATCCCTGGCTCAGATAATATCGCAAACATCTGGATACTCTGCATACCTTTCTTATGTTTGAAGGTAAAACCTGAAGTACAACAGTCACTGATCGCACTAGACATCGAACAAGTCTGAAGTGCGGATAGTCGCACCTTGCGACTCAAAGCATCAGCGGTGAGATTAGCAGCTCCCGGATGGTACTTAATCTCGCAATCATAGTCCTTAAGCAAGTCCATCCAACGTCTCTGTCTCATGTTCAATTCTGCCTGAGTGAACAAATATTTGAGACTCTTATGGTCGGTGAAGATCTCAAATTTCTCGCCATAAAGATAATGACGCCAGATCTTCAAAGCGAACACAATGGCTGCCAATTCCAAATCATGGACTGGGTAGTTGTCCTCGTGAAGCTTCAGCTGTCTAGAAGCGTATGCGATCACATGCCCATTCTGAGTCAGGACACAACCTAACCCCTGAAGAGAAGCATCCGTGTAAACTACATACCCTCCAGATCCTGACGGTAATGCTAACACCGGCGCAGAAGTCAACCGCCGTCGAAGCTCACGGAAATTCTCCTCACACTCGGAGGACCACTCAAAATCCACACCCTTGCGGGTAAGCTGCGTCAACGGTCGAGCTAACTGAGAGAAGTTCAGAATAAAGCGACGATAATACCCTGCTAGACCCAGAAAACTACGGATCTTAGCAACTGTCGTCGGACACGACCAATTAAGTACCGCTTCAATCTTGCTTGGATCAACAGAAATCCCCTCCCTGGATATGATATGGCCAAGAAAAACCACTCTATCCATCCAGAACTCACACTTGCTCAGCTTGGCATACAATTGCTCATCTCGAAGAGTCTGCAGTACCAACCGCAAGTGAGAAACATGCTCTTCCGTATTACGCGAATAAACCAGGATGTCGTCAATGAAGACCACGACAAACTTGTCCAAATACTCCCTGAAGACACGGTTCATCAGATCCATGAATATAGCCGGTGCATTAGTCAAACCAAATGGCATCACTAGAAACTCGTAATGCCCATAGCGAGTACGGAATGCAGTCTTGGCTACGTCCTGATCACGGACTCTCAACTGATGATACCCAGATCTGAAGTCAATCTTGGAGTAAATTGATGTGCCCTGCAGCTGGTCAAACAAGTCATCAACACGAGGCAACGGATACTTGTTCTTCAAAGTGACTCGATTCAGCTGCCGATAGTCAATGCACAGCCGCATCGACCCATCCTTCTTCTTCACGAAGAGAACAGGAGCTCCCCAAGGAGATACACTAGGATGAATGTACCCCTTGTCCAAAAGATTCTGTAGCTGACTCTTCAACTCACGCATCTCTGACGGAGCCAGACGATACGGTGCTCTAGAAATAGGCGAAGTACCCGGCATCAACTCTATGCCAAACTCGACTTCCCTAGCAGGAGGAAAACCCGGAATCTCATCAGGAACACATCTGGAAATTCATCCACAACAGGAATTCTCTCTATCCCAATACTCTCAGCGGACAAATCAACTGCATAGATAAGGTAGCCTTCCCCGCCAGACTCTAGAGCTCGACAGGCACTCAAAGCGGATACCAAAGGCATCGGGGGTCGCGCTCCCTCACCATAGAAAAACCAACTCTCACTCCCTTCCGGATGAAAGCGTACTAATCTCTGATAGCAGTCCACTGAAGCTCGATAGGTAGTCAGCACATCTATTCCCAGAATGCAATCAAAGTCGTCCATCGCCAGGACCATGAGATTCGCCAACAGAACGTTCCCTTCGAACTCTAAAGGGAAACCCATCACTAGACGCTTAGGCAAAGCAGATTGGCCCGTCGGAGTAGAAACAGACATCACTACGTCTAGTGCAATGCATGGTAACTATTGCCTCTTAACAAAACGTGCAGAAATGAAGGAATGAGATGCACCAGTGTCAATAAGTACAAGAGCAGGTATACCAAAAAGCATAAATGTACCTGCGATGACTTTCTCATTCTCCTCCACAACCTGATCATGTCTCAGGGCAAACACCTGGCCAGAAGCTCGTGGCCTCAAATGAGAACTCCCAGCAGACTGTCCCTGCGACCTCTGCTGAACGGTGGCCTGAGAACCCGATCCTGAACCAGAACCTGAACCTCCTCCCCCAGACAGTGGACAATCCCTCCGGATATGACCAGTCTCTCCACAACGGAAACAAGCTCCAGAAGCTCTACGGCACTTGTCGGATGGATGGTTCTTCCCACAATGATCACACTTGTCCTTCTTACCATAACGGACAATACCTCCAGAACCAGAGGAAGAAGAAGATCCAGACTTCTTGAAAGTTTGGGCACGGGGACCCAAAGAAATAGCAGGCCTCGACTGAGGGAAAGACCTGTTCCGCCAAATGCTGTCCTCTGCCTGATGACAACGGCTCACCAAACCCTCGTAGGACATGTCGTCGCCAACCGCCACACGATCATGGATCTCAGGGTTAAGGCCCTGAAGAAACAGATTATACTTCATCTCTGAGCTATCAGCAATCTCGGGGCAATAGGATAGCAGATCAAAGAATCTCTGCTGATACTCATCGATAGACATGGTTCCCTGTCGCAGACTCAGTAGCTCGCCTGCCTTCGACTGTCGGAGTGCAGGAGGAAAATACCGCTTTTGGAAAGCTGTGCGAAACTCGGCCCAGGTGGCCACTCCTCTCGCCGCAACAAAAGGTGTAGAAGTAAACCTCCACCACCTGCGCGCACGCCCATCCAGAAGATAGCCAAGGGTCTCCACCTTCTGCTCATCGGTGCATTGGAAAGTCTGAAAAGTCGTCTCCATGCGGTCTAACCAGTTCTCCGCATCCTCCGGAGACTCACCTCCAACTAAGGGCTTAGGACCCATAGCTAAGAATCGACGCACAGTGAAACGCTCGTCGTCATGATGACGATGACGCCGTTCTCGACGAGGCTCCCGGTCGGCATCACCCCAACGCCCACCAACACTGCCATGAGAACTCTGGTCGTCACGATTTGACATCTACAAAAATACCTCAAGATGAGACTAAATCCCAAGAAATCTTTTGCATGCTCTGATACCATAAATGTAGTGACCCTTACCCGGATCACCTACTAAACAGAACTTATGCATGCAATTAACTTAATTAAACAGATATCAGAATAAAACTGCGGAATCCAATAACATTATACAATCCCAAGTAAAGGAATCTGTAATTAATCAATAATATACAACCAAATCGAATAGCTGTATAAACCCAAACAACAGTAATAAAACCTAGACGAAGCTCCAGCTGGCCAACCACTAACTAGCCCCTCCTGGGTCCACCCTCCTCGTCCAATCGCAAACCTGCCCCATGGAATAGGGTGTCCAGAAAAACACAGAGTACGAGACGTGAGCATAAAACGCTCAGTGCGAGAGTATGAGTATACATGCATGCAAAGTGAACTCCCTATAAACTCGAGGTCAAGGATCAGATAACAGAGACAGACCGGGCCCTGGTATGTAGCATGCTGTTCCGTCGCTTCAGGAGGTGGCTCCCATACTGAGATAACCGTGGATACGCCGGACCCAAATCGATGGAAGTCCATCCACTAACAGGATAGGGTACAACCCTACTACAGACATCTCGAAGGAGATACAGCAAGATGCAAATGAATGCAGCATAATATCATGGCATATAAATCATGCAGTCATATAATACATGCATACTCAGTCAGGATATCTCGAACAGTACTTTCGTACCTCAAAACAGTGCAAGCTCCTACCAACTCTAGGTCCACGCCTATAGTCTGCTCTACACTGCCAAATGATACTACTATCATTAAAGTGCTCTAAAAGCCTTAACTAAGCTATTGCATACTCCTAAATATTTATAGGGAGCAAAAGCTATACCTTCGTCCGTCGTTAGCCCTTTGATGTCGATGCCTCCAGAACTTGGGCACGACTCCGCTACGACTACCGAACGCCTCTCCGACCTCCGGACCAAGCCTAAAAAGACTAGAACAGCTCCAAAAGGACTAGAAAGGAAAGGAGAACTCGGAATTGGCAAATGAAAGTGAAGTCTCGGCCTTCTATTTATAGACAACGATCGGAACTTCCGATCCTTGATCGGAATGTCCGAACCTCGATCGGAACGTCCGATCCTGTCATCGGAGCTTCCGAAGATCCTGATCTGCCACGCGTCAAAATATCACTTGATGACTCCGGATAGGGGTGATCGGAGCCTCCGGTCCTGATCGGAGCTTCCGATCCAACCACACGTCATGCCTGACGTAATATCGATCGGAGCTTCCGATCCTGTTCGGAGCTTCCGATCCTGATCGGAGCTTCCGAACTCGCCTTCGGAGCTTCCGAACTCTACCCAAGTAATTATGATTAATTCCTTTAATTACTCAATTAGGGTACGGGCTACTACAAATATTGATTTGAGAAGTTATAGAAATGATAGATTTAATTTCCGAGCCAAAAATATTTAATTTGAGAATTTACGGATTTTGAGAATTAAATTCCGATAATTCTTAAATTAAAAGAATAAATATTCGATTTGAATATTTAGGGAATTTAAGATTTAAATTTCATGTTTCGGGAATTAAAGAAGATTAATTTTGAAGATGAAACCCGATCAGGGGTTGATTTGAAATTATCGAAGTTGCAAGGGCTAAAGAGCAAAAGGCCGGGATTATTGATTTAATCCGAATTTAATTTATTTTAATCCGAGTATATTTAATTTGGGAATATTTGGAGTTTTGATTTAAATTCTAATATTCTTAAATTATTTAGGATTGAAATTGAATTAAAAAGAGGGCCGAGGACTGAATTGCAATTAATGAAGACTTGAGGGGTTAAATTGCAAATATGAAATACATATCTGATTTTAATCAGATTATCAGCATGTACACGTGCATATGTGTTAAGGAATTCAGAAATGAGAACAGGAGTCGAGCTTCTCTTCAATTTCTTTTTGGATTCTTGATTTTTGAAATCCCGTAACTTTTGATCTGCTCGTCCGATTTCAATTGCGAAAGATGTTCTGGAATCCTTGAGATGAGGCTTCGATCTCGTGTAAGTATTATGATGTTTGAGTTCGGTTTCGAAATCAGTATTTGGCAGAATCAGTACGTTTGAGTTTATGATTATGTTCTTCAACGTATATGCGATTCTATATCGAAACCGAATTGATGAACAACTATCGTTTGTATTAGCTATGATTTCCAGTAGATGTTTTGAGTTGTATGGACTATGATCTTGCTGGTATGATGATTCTGATGGGATTATATAGCTGTTATAAGTGATACGAATGATTGAATTGATTAGAAATGGTTTCGATATTTTGTCGGTTCCCGATTTTCAATCGCTACGCCGCCGGTTGATGTTTTGACATCGTTTTGATAGCTTATAACTGAGTTGAGATAGTTGTTTAGATGTTATGAATGTTATGGCATTTTTATTTCTCGATTTCAGTTGAGTTTCGAAGGCTAACGATTCACGACTACGAGTTGTACCGAATAAGAAGAAGTTGAAGTTTGAAATGATGCTGATTGAATTTATATTGATGATTTTGACTCGATTCTGAAATGATTGAATAGAATGAAGTTTGATATGCATGTTTTGATGCTATGTTTCAGATTTCAATAGGAGACTATTGACTCAAGAACCTCAACTTGAAACCGAAGAAGAAGTGATCAAGATTGAAGTGAATTTGATTGAAGACTGATTGATGTTTGAATGATCAGATTCTTGTAGGAGTTGTTGTACTTCCTATCCAGATATGGAACATGACAAACTTGAGAATTAAAGGTATAAGATGACATCGAGAGTTAGGGATTTGATACTCAAGAATGATACTTCTTGAGTTATTCCGAACAAATCACATACTTGTTTAAGTACTTGTTCTTGAGGTAGAACTTATGTTATTATCGATCCATCACAGGTAGTGGATCTTTATTGCTTTCGATATTATGTGATAATATATTGAATTGATTCTATGCCAAGGTTACGGTTAACCTTATTTTCTAGCCCGAAATGGCTACGATAGATGGATATCCATGTCAAGATCGGTTACGAATTTTGATGGCAATGAAGTGATAAGATTCAATTCTTGAGATAAGCGCGCTATATAAATTGAAGTCTTGATTTGAAATTTGAGTCGATATATGCGTTATTTTTACTCTATTCTTGAGTTGATATGTTTAGAGTAGATATGAATTTATTTAATGCATTTATATGTCGATTATACTGAGATTGATTTCTCACCGGAGTTTATCCGGTTGTTGTTTTGTTTTGTATGTGTGCATCACAACAGATGTGGCAGGAGCTGGTCTGAGATGACATTGACAGCTTGGGAGCGAGATTTAGCACGTGAGGACTCGGGTTTATAGCTGAACGAATATGTATTAGAGTACATCAAACCTAGTAGAAGACTTGAGACTTGAAGCTCACTTATGACTTTGGTGTAGCTTGTGATTTAATGTCTTTTACGTTATCTGTTTGATGTAAGAATTGCATGATTATATGCTCAAGTCATTATATATGATTATATGCATGTTCCTAGATATTGTAGCATGCTCTTGATCAATTTTTATTGAGAATATATGACTTGGTTCTAGTTTTGAAAGCAAAATGAATTCTGCAGTTTTCTGAAGAAGAAGAGCCCGCTCGATCGGGTGAATATCACCGATCGAGCAAGGCCTGTTTTCTTGGGCAGAAAATATGAAATTTCTTGCTCGCTCGATCGGCTGTTTTTGCCCGATCGAGCGAGGCCAAAAGTGATGCAGACCCGAGAGCATGATTTTTCTTGCTCGCTCGATCGGCTGATTTTGCCCGATCGAGCGAGGCTCCGGATTTAAAAAAAAAAAAATCTTCTTTTCATTTATTATCTTTTAATTGTTTGATTAATTGTTTAATTAATCATTAGTTGCCCTAAGACGAGATTAGCTACCCGAGGTCCCCACATTCTGCAAACTCTTAAACATCTCACGATAATAATGGTTAGGCACAAATCTCTTTCTCATAACCCGCTTTCATCTCATCCCATGTTTTAATAGGATTCTCACCACACCTTCTCTTAGTAGTAATCAACTAATCCAACAAAATTAAAGCATAGTCTACAAACTCCACCAATGTCAACCTCATTTTTTTTAGCTCATAATAGTGATGGCAATCAAACGCAAACTCCACTCGCTTCTCCCACTCTAAATATTCCTCTGGATCAGATTTCCCATGAAATGAAGGATTTTCATTTTTATACTACTAATGTTCCCATCCTCTCTACTCTCATCAACGTATCTCCCATGCATCGCTCCTCTTTTATTTCTTTCACCCTTCTGACCTAACCTATTCCTACCCCAATTTTCACCAAGACTCTCCTCATCCTTACCATCTGTTAGATTAGGTGCCCGTAGAGCCAAGTGTTGGCCGATGGTCCTTGAAAGAACTCTTGTATAAAAATCTTTATTTTAATAACATTTGACATTATTTAATTTGGCACACCTTTATCTGTATATCAATGTTAGTTGCATAGATAAAGCCCTTGAATATACAAATAGTAGAAAGAATATGAGATGGTCATGTGATGACTACCATGAAACTCATATTTGAAATATTGTATATTCTAAACCGTTCCTAGTCGATTCAGCCGCCACAAAGAAGGATAAAGATCGCTCGAGCTTGAGACTAGTATTTGCGATGTGAGTACCACGTTTCATTGGTAGGGTACATGGTGATGTCCAATCATGTAAATAGGTGCTCCTTGTAGAGTGCACTGAACAACCCTCCCTAAAGAACTTTCCATGTGGTTCTCACTTATCGAGTGGAAAACTCCTAGTTTATGGTTGTACACCATTAGTCCTTATTACCCGGGAAAATATGGAGACTCTATATGATAACACTTCACTTTGACATGTTTACCGACTCAATTGAGGTCATCAGGTGGCAAGGTTGGGATTTGTGTCGAAACATATAGGAGTCAATGCATTGTAGTCGGGGATACACCGCTTACCTATGGGTATGGATATTCTATGTGATCTCATGCATATGTAGCTTGAAATCTCTGATCAGAGTAGGTGATAATTAAGAAAGGGGTTTCTTGAATTACACATTCGATGCAACTATGACATGACACATAGTTATCGATTCAATGAAAACTCTCGATAAACCAATGGTTGTTGAATCGGTCGGGATATATGAGTCAAAAGGACCATACTTTACGCTAACCATAATTGAATGGTTCCTGCAGGCACTATCATTTGATACTTATGGAGTCATTTAAGCGATGCTTCTAGACGTTTAACATGATTGGTTGGGTACTATCAGACTTGAGTTTTCTGACGTTCTTATTATCAAGGAGTTGATAAATAAGAATGGAGCTATATAGGGTATGCTCATATGAGGGACTTGTTGATCCCAAATCACATGGAGATGTGAACACACTACTAGTTGTACCAATGAACCATTGAGTTTCACACAAGTACTAGCTTTCTAGATTCCGTTGAGAATAAAATTAGTTCAATGTGTTGAACGGCTTATGAAGGAGTTCATAAGTGAAATGAATTAGAAGTATGACTTCTAAAGGAGAATAAATGGGAAAGTAACTTTTAATTTGTGATTGTGTTCCAAGATTAAAAGTTGACTTAAAAAATATTTATTTTTGAAACTTTTGATTTTCAAAACTATTATTATGAACTTAATTAAATTAATTCAAGAGTTGAATTAATTAAACAGTGGTGGACCTTGTAGAGTCTAAATAATTAAATTAATTCAAGTGTTGAATTAAACACTATTGGGTCTTGTATAGCCCAAATAAAAATAGTGTTGAATAATTATTCTACTAGTGGTGTTGAATGAGTTCAAGTTGGATTTAATTAATTGATTGAACTTAAATGGGTTTAAGTTTGATATTTAATTAAATATTAAGTTCATGAACCATGTAAGTATATTTTTGACATATAATACATCCAATGCATGAGAGAGAATGAATATGAAGGGTTAAAAGACAAGGTGCACACTTTTTTTATGCATGCTTTAACATTTTTCATGCATGCTTTGTCTTTTGTCTTAACACACTTTTTAAGTACCAAGACAGACAATATTTCTCTCATTTTTCTCCATGGTTGCCGAACAATTCCTCAATTATTCTCCAATTTTTGTCTTTCAACTTGGGAGAAAAGGCAAAGAAATTTTCAATGAAAAATGATCTAAATATTCTAGTGCATATTAAGAGTATATCTAGTTTGACTAGTCGTGGAACTAATTTGAAGAGGAATCCATTTTCGAACAAGGAGTGTTCTTGGAGGCTTGTTTCATTTTTGAGCATGGTGTGCTCTTAAAAGCTTATAGATAGTGTCTACCTTTTCAAGAGCTAAGTTGTTTACAACTTGGTTGGAGCCATAAATCAATCTTTTGAGATTGATAGGTAAAAATTTCTTAAACAAACTATAGATATTTAAAATTTTGAAAGCTACACATCTTCTCGGTTTTTCCTTAAAATATTAAAATTCCGCTATGTTTCCGAGTACAAGAGAACCGATCCAACAAGTGATATATAGAGTCTAGGTTGCTCTTTATTGTGTAGCATTAGTTGAATATTATGTTGAGGTCAATTTCTAACCGCATGAGAAAATCATTTCCATTGACTTTAGGGGTGTTTTGGAAAAAAAATTTGGGGGTCGTTTTGGGCAGCCACAAGGATCTTTTAGGGAAGCCTACGGGCTGCCCCTTTTTATTAAAAAAAATATATTTTTTATGGCCGAATCCGGCGATGGAACTCCAACAACGACTTTGACGACTAGGGTTTCCAAAAGTGATTTGGGATATCCAAGTGTCAAGGGCCCTAAGTAGTAAAAATTGTAATACTTGATTTTTGTGAAAAATCAAATTTTATAAAGAATGTAATTTTTAATGAAATAAATAATTAAAGTAGGACTTTGATTATTTATAGTAAATGGTGATTTATAAGAAATTCGGTTATAAATTAATTAATTTGAAAGTAAACAAAGATGTTTGTTTATTTTGTTAATTTAATTTATAATTGTTGCGGTTAGTGATTGGATCAAGATATATAATATTTGATTAATTAATTATTGTGATAATTAATTGATGGTATATGATATGTGATATTATGCATGAAGAATGATCAAAAGCCCAAGCCCAATTTTCTAGGTGTATTCTAGGATATTTTATGTTGAATGAGTCGTAATAATTATAAAATTTAAAGTGAGTTTGGTTTATAATCCGTTTCCATCCCATGAGATGTATCCTTATTTGTCATGGATATTTTAATGTAAAATATTTGATAGTGGAAGATCAAGATTGGAAGATGGCGGGCCATGATGAATTATGAAGATCCAAGACATGTAAATATTAGATGTTTATATAATTTTTGCATTTGCATCCATGCATTTCTTAGGATAGGTGTCACGCCCCGAGCCTAGGCCCACACAAGCGCGACTGCACAATGGGCCCCTATAGCAACTAATTTGTATTCGTCATCTCTTTACAAAAATGATTAACCCACGTTGCTATAGAAGTTCATTGTAGCCCATTTTAAACCTATTTTAAATCCTTGATTTTTCCCATGTGGGATAGAGGTGTCACAATCACCCCTCCTTCAGAACGCGACGTCCTCGTCGCGACCTGAACTCTCGATCCACCAGCACCGCGATTCTAGAGGTGGCTCCTACGGGTTCAAGAGGTGGCTCCCGTCGTGTAGCATTTTGCCCCGCAGTTTCAAGAAGTGGCTCCCACGCACGTAGCACTTTGCCCCGTATAGCACTTATTTTCCGAGGTCTACCGGCTACTGATCGGCTCTGATACCATTCTATCATGCCCCGGACTCAGGCCCACGCAAGCGCAACTGCACAATGGGCCCCCATAGCAACTACTTCGTATTCGTCCTCGCTTTACAAAAATGATTAACACAAGTTGCTATATAAGTCCATTGTAGCCCATTTTAAACCCATTTTAAATCCTTGATTTTTCCCATGTGGGATATGGGTGTCACAATTGGACCTAGGCCCGTGTTTGGCTCACACATGCCAAATAATTTTGGGGCAATTGATCATCTTTGTTAATTTACTATTTATTATATATGTATTATATATTATAAATAATGAGTATGTGCGTTATTATTTTATAATAACAAAGTTGCATGAATCCGGAAAACATACAAACAAACATAGCGAGCTTTTAAAATTAATGATGAGACTATTTCAAAATTAAAAACCCTCATTTTGATTAAGTTTCAAAATTTATATCAAGCCTGAAAAGGCGAATTATAAAGGTTTTTATAATTTCCTTGTCTTCCATCGACAATGGGTGCATGATGAACGATACCCGCGGTCGATTCTTGGGTCATATTATTGAGGGGTGATATGTGCATTTTGGGTGCATTAGTTCGTGATATTTTTGTGTCTATTTTGTGTTCATTCATAATTTTTATGTTGTTTTTATGTGTTTTATTGCATGTGTTTGCATTTCACTCATCGGGTTTCATGTGTAGGAAAGATGAGAAATTAAATGAGTTTTGTGCAAAAGAAAAGAAAAGCCAAGAATGGAGATGAAAAAGTAGAGCTGTGCAACAGCCCCATCCAACAGCTCTAAGAGTTCCATCCAACAGCTCTATCCAACAGCTCTAAGAATAGAGCTATAGCGCTTGGTGAGAGAAGAAGAAAAGAAAACAAGCGCTATTGCGCTAATGAACAGCTCTACCTTGAGAGAAAGGGGGAAGCACTATTGCGAAAGAGAAAAGAGCTATTGCTCTGATGAGTAGCGCTATTGTGCAAGAAAGTTGAGCAGCTACGCTTGGACTGTGTTGTGAGAAAAATCGGAGCAGAAAACATCTCGCTCGAGCGCGTGTTTTATGCGCTCGAGCGAGCCTGGAGAATGCGGAAAAGAATACAGGCAGAAAGTTGCTCTCAGAAAAAAAATTCAGAATTTCCGAAAATAAAAATTCCTATTTTGCGGGCTTTAATTCATGGGCTTTTCAAGTCATATATGTAGCACCCGGTATTTTTCCTCCGTAAATTCGCATGAATAATTAAATAAGATAATTATTTAAAATTTAGACTTGTGGGTTAAATATTATTTATGTGTTATTATGTGTATTATGTGCACGATTTAAATCATTTTAGCATTTAACCCATAATTAGTGAACTTCTTGATTTTTAGTAATTAATTTATTTTTATCGCGTAAACGGAACCGTGGACGGACGAGATACTATTTTTTCACCCAAATTATTTTATGAATTATTTAGGAGCCTTAAAATATTATTTTAAGGTTTTTAATATTCAAAAATTTATGGTATTTTATTTATGTATTTTAGAAGGCCCGTTTTTAGCCAAAATAAGTCATTTTAATGACTTTTTAAAACTTTTAAAAATCCCCTAATTTTTAATTTCTGGATATATTTTTAAAACATCAGATTAATATTTAAATTATGAGTTTAAGTTGTATTTTAATAAAATAAGTCATTGTATTTACTAATTATTATTGTAACCACCATTATATTAAAAATATAATTCCTAAACCTACCCAACCCCACGCCCCACTACCATCCTAGCCGCCTCCCCCATCTATTCTTCACTATCTTCATCAGTTAGCAGCAGAAACTCACCTCCATAGCTGATCCTTGGAGTTTTTATCAAGTTTTTTGTCGTTTCGTCGTCCTGGAGTCGTACACGCGATAATCCCCGTTAGTAAATTTCAAGGCATGTCTAACTCTTTTCTTTGACCCCGTATAAGCTACATAATCGTATATGTATCAGAAACTTTTGATTTGTCATGGCATATCATGAAATGGTATGAAGATCTTGTATGTTTGCCTTGAATGCTCACGTTTTTCATGTTTGCATGCATAACCCTCACGTTTTCTGTCATGGAGAGGGGCTGGGCTGCTGATGCATAGTTTTAAGGGTGCCTTAGGGTCCCTAGGCTGGTGTGGCTCAATCGGATTGGGGCTGGAAAGGGGCCTGGTCGAGCTGTTGCAACAGATGGGGATGAGTTGCAGGTGTAGGGTTTGGTGGAAGAGGGGTTCGGTCCAGGGCTGGGGCCTTAGCTTGGGCCGAACCATGGTGGGTTAGGACCGCCCAGATGTGGGCTATGTTTGGGCGGTGGTGCTCCGACCAGGGGCAGCCGGGGTAGGGCGGCAGCAGCCATGGAATGGTTGCTGCTCGACCAGCCGAGGGAGAAGAGGGGGGGCCACGGGTTCAGGGTTTTGGGTGGGTTCCGGGTCGGATTTGGGTTTGGGTTGGGTCTGGGGTGTAGTGGGTCAGTTCAGGTTTGTTCGGGTCCGGGTTTGGTTAGTCGGGCTCGGGTATTTTTATTTTTATGTAATTAATAGTTTAATTACATTTTTGGGATTTTAATTTAATTAAAAAATTATTTGGGCCTCCAAATAATTTTATTTGGGCCTCAAATAATTTAGTTAAGTTAGCCCAATGATTTTTATGGGCTTGGGAGCCCATGGAAATTTTTGGGCCAATCCGTGGATTTTTGGGCCACTTTAGGAATTTATTGGGCTTAATTAAGTTAATGTGCTTAAATATTTTTATTTAGGCTCAGTTAAGTTTAAGTAATTTATTTGGGCTAAAATATAATTTTTGGGCTTAGTTTAAGTTAATGGGCTTAAATGTTTTTATTTAGGTCCATTTATGATTAAGGGCTTTTATTTAAGAATTAATTAGCAATTAGGCTTTTATTTAGTTAATTGGCCATATTAAGATTTAATAGGCTTAGATTGAGTGATCAGAAGTTTGGACCAACCCATGAAAATTTACTAAGTCCGAAATATATATTTAATTCATTTTATGCATGAAAGTTATTTTTAAGTATAAGTATTTTTATTATGAAAAAGTTTAATTAAAAATATATTACGGACACCTTTTCAGTGCATGCATACATTAAATATTCATTTATATGATTATGATTATGTGTTGAGCAACAAAATAATTTATATGATGAGAGTTGAAGTAGTGTGACAACACAGAGGTGGTTTACCACCGCTCAAGTTCAGGAGGTAGTTTACTACCATTATAGAGGTGATTCGTCACCGCCACGTACGTTGTTTCAGAAGACTGATCAGTCGACACAGGTTTAGTCACACTTACGGATATAACCATAGACTGTTTCGAAAACGATTTGCTCAACTATGTACATTAAGCTCAGGATGATCAGTTATGATTAAGTTCATTATGTTTATGTTTAATCAGTTTACTCAAGATATTTTTATCATGCATGCATATTCATGTACGCATATGTATTAGTATGATTATGTGATGCAATATTTTAACCCTTGTTAAAAAGATTTAGACATGTTGAGCCTCTAGGCTCACTATACTTATATGGTGCAGATGAGCATGATAATCTTTTTGTAGCTCCTTCTGGTGTTGAGGACGTATGAGTGAGCCGGCAGTGGACCCCGTGACCGTCGCCATGAGAATTTAGCATGCTTAGAATTATTTTATTTTAGGATTTTAAAACACGCTTCATATTTTCAGTTTCAGTGGTTGAGAGAATTATTTTTATTATGATTAATTCCGCATACATGATTTATGAATTTTTACTTAGATAATATTATTATTTTTGCATGACTTAAGATTTTTATTGGGTAAATGCTTATTATTTATTTAAGCTTTTGTTTAAAGATTTTATTTATTAGTATTATTTTTAATGTTTATACATATATGTATAGTATTATTTTAAAAAAATAAAATAAAATTTTCCGCATTTTATTAGTCTGGATCGTTTCAGTTGGTATCAGAGCGCGGTCCTTGGAGGGTGTCTATCTGCCACGTGAAGCTCAGAAATCCCACTATCGGTCTGTAAATTTTAAATGTTTTATTATGATTTATCAGGAGCATATGTTATGACTTAAGACTTTATGTTAGCAAAGTTTTAAAATACTTAGTTATGCATTGCGATTTACGTGAAAAATGTGTGGTAATGCAGTATGCCCCAATACATGTTATACGACAGGTTGACTACAAGGAATTTCGAATTTGGAAATTCGGCTTTATTTTGTTGAAACTAAGTTTGATATTAACTTATTGATTTTAAGTTAGAATGATTTCATTGGTAAATTATTGGGTCTGTGATGGTAAGAGGTGGCGGGCCTATCTAGGAAATTTTTATGAAGGTATAGCGAAAGATAGAACAATAAAGATAAATTCCTATAAGAAGTATTATGTTTATGTGATAGCAATAGAATTATTGCTTGAGGCGAGAGTAGGATTTCTCGCAAGAATGATTAATCGAGGGTTGTATCATTTTCTTCTTTGGTGAATTTAAAATGTTACTTTATAGAGGCTAGTATATATTTTTGGGAATTAAGTCCACATGTGTCAAATTATGCTAGTTGGGTTCACAGATATCATATTGTCATTTGATAATTGTGTTTTGTTTGCATATTTTGTTGGTATTTTGTTAATAGTTTGCATGCATTTAATTGTTTTTGTTCATGTTTTATCTTAGTTTTGTCTTTTGCATGCATTTATATTCATAACATACTTTCGAGTTTAATGTGTAGGAGATTTCAAGATGAAGAAAACGAAGGCAGAATATTGGTTTTTTCCATGCGATCGATCGAGCGAACTCAATAGGATCTTGCGAGGTATCCGAATTATGAAGGAAGAATTTTGCATATTTCCATGCGCTCTATCGCACGTACTCAGCAGGATCGAGTGCGGGCCGAGAAGTTGAAAACAGAGAAATGCATATTTTCACGAGATCGATCGGACGTACTCCATGCGATCGAGCGCGCGGGCCAGTTCGGGAATGATTTTTCAATTTTGGAAATTTTGTTATTTTGGACTCTAGGTTTTATTAGACACTTAATTCCGTTTTTAAGGATTATTATCAGATTTCGAGACTCTCTCTTGGAGGCTAGGTTTTGTTCCTCAATTTCTTCTCTAGTTTTCTTCTTTTCTTTGAATTTTTATTGATTTGGTGATGAATCGTTGTAGCTAAACTTTTTAATACTTGGTTGAGGGAGACGAAACCTTGATATATTTTGTTCGTGAGATTCGATTTGTAGTGTTTAATCTTTATTAAGTATCAATCTTTGATCTGTTTGATTTCATGTTTGTATGCGAGATTTTAGGATTGGCCATCTTAGAGTTTTGTATTGCGAACGATAGCTAAATTATAATTCAAATCCGTAATTGTTTGAACAATCTAATTTGCGAAGCAACTACGTTTGATATTTTCTGCTATTGAATTTGTTAAATCGTAGGATCAATTATTGACTAGGCTAAATACAACTGCTGGTGTTTGTGTTGTCTACGTTCGTTAGTTTTACTAGTTTGAATGCTACCGTGGATTTAAATCTAGATTTCTGTTATCGGGTTAATTTAGAATGTTGTTTTCTAATTAACTAAAAATACGGTGAAACAGGAATTTAGTTTTCAGTGACGAATATTTAATAGGATTAATTATTTTTAGGGAATCGATGATTGAATGAATGAATATCAAGGGTGTAGTCGAACGATACCAAGTCTCGCCTCTTATTGATTTCTCCAAGTTTATTATTCAATCTTGCATGTTAGTGAATTTTAATTGTTTAAAATTTTCAGTAGTTAATCTCAAACTTCAAAACCCCCTTTTATTTATTTAGAACACATTAAATTTACCTTTCCTCGTGGGAACGATCCCTACTCACACTACTGCATTATTTGTTTATCTGATTGAGTCGGGTAATTTGGGCGTGACACGATTAAGCGCTACCAAATTTTGGCGCCGTTGCCAGTGATCGGTGTTAATTTATTGTGTTCCTTTTCTTTTCTTTTTGTTTTGATTAATCTCACTCTCTTCTCTTTTCTTTGTTCCTAGTTCTCTCTAGTTCATGCTTTCAGGTGATCTTGCTGACGAAGACTTTCTCTACGATCCGGAAATTGAAAGGACTTTGCATAGGCGAAGGATAGAACTTCGTAGGCAACAACAAGAAGCCGCTGCTCGAGCTGCTTTTCCGGAAGAAGAAGAAATGGCTGCTAATGCTAACCTGAGTCTTAGACAATTGGGCACTCCTGATCCTAATCAACAACCTTTATGCATTACTTTTCCTACATTAGAAAATAATGCTACTTTTGAGCTTAAATCTGGATTAATTCACTTACTACCTTCCTTTCATGGTCTTGCAGGTGAGGATCCAAATAAACACTTGATGGAGTTTCACGTGGTCTACACGAATATGAAACCCTATGAGGTGACAGAGGAGCAAATTCAGCTGAGAGCTTTTCCTTTCTCTTTGAAGAGTGCTGCTAAGGATTGGCTATACTACTTACCCTCTGGCTCCATCACAACTTAGACGGAGATGAAAAGAACCTTCCTGGAGAAATACTTTCCAGCCTCTAGAGCTGCGAACATCCGGAAGGAAATATATGGTATCAAGCAATACTCGGGAGAATCACTGCATGAATACTGGGAGCGGTTCAAGAAGCTTTATAGCTGTCCGCAACACCAGATAAGTTAAAATCAATTGATCCAATTTTGCTATGAAGGTTTGTTACCTCATGACAGGAGTATGCTAGACGCAGCCAGTGGAGGAGTTTTTGTGGACAAAACTGTGGTACAGGCAAGATATTTAATAGAGAACATGGCTGCCAATTCTCAACAATTTGGCACCATCAGGAATGAGCATCCACCAAGGAAGAACAACGAGGTAAATGTATCTTCCCTTGAACAACAATTAATTGAATTGACAACTCTTGTGCGTCAGATGGCTATAGGGAATGGACAGACTGCAAAGGCATGTGGGATTTGTGCTGCAATGGGACATGCTACTAATACGTGTCCCACACTTCAAGAAGAATCAGTTGAACAGGTCAATGCTATTGGAGGATTTCCTGGACCACCCCAGAGGAAATATGATCCATACTCCAACACATACAATCCTGGTTGGAAGGATCGTCCAAATCTAAGATATGGGAATCCTCAAGCAAACCAATCGGGGCCTCAAGCACCACCACATAATCAAAATTATAGGCCGCCGTATCCTCAACAACAACAGCAGCGCCATCAGATTCCAAGCCCGAGTGAGTTCCTTGAAAATATTGTTAAGGATCTTGCAACTAACACTGTAGCCTTTCAACAGGAAACAAGAGCAAGTATCCAAAACTTGAACACCCAGATGGGACAGCTCGCCACCGCAATTAACAAGCTAGAAGCACAGCATTCCAATGCTTTACCATCTCAAACAATTCCAAACCCAATAGAAAATGCAAGTGCAATCACTCTAAGGAATGGGAAGGAGTTGACGATCACGGAAAAAGAAGTGGAGGCTTCACCCAAGGAGAAACCGCAAGAAGAGTCGAAATCGACTGATGGAGAAGCATCCAAGGAGGAAGCGCCAAGAGGTAAGTTTCCTTCACTTTCTGAATATAAGCATGTTGCCCCTTTTCCCTTAGCACTAAAAGAGTCTAGAAAAGATGAAGGGATAAAGGATCTTTATGAGACTTTTTGTAGATGTGAGGTGAATATTCCGCTGTTAGATGTTATTAAGCAGGTGCCTTGATACGCGAAGTTCTTGAAAGAACTGTGCACAACCAAGAGGAAACAGACATTGAAGGGTTTTCAAAAAGTGGAACTTGGTGAGAATGTATCTGCTGTGATCCAAAGAAAATTGCCCGCAAAATGCAAGGATCCAGGTATGTTTTCTATCCCATGCACCATAGGGAATGTTAGACTTGAGAAGGCCATGTTAGATCTTGGAGCATCAATCAATGTTATGTCTTATTCTATCTATGCATCCTTAAAACTTGGCCCATTGAACAAAACTGGAATTGTTATTCAACTAGCTGATAGGTCTAATGCATACCCTAGGGGAGTAGTAGAAGATGTGTTAGTGCAAGTCAATGAATTGGTGTTTCCCGCAGATTTTTATGTGCTAGACATGAAAAACGGTGATCATAATAGTTCTATTTTGTTAGGCAAACCGTTTTTGAAAACTTCCATGACAAGAATTGATGTTCACAGTGGCACACTTACTATGGAATTCGATGGCGAGGTTGTGAAATTTAATATTTATGATGCCATGAAATTTCCTGATAGTGATGATTGTGTATTTTCTGTTGAAATTGTGGATTTCTTGGCCCAAGATTATTGTGAGCATGCAGGGAAAGATGAGCTAGAGGTGGCTATTACAGCACCCACTATGCAGACGGAAGATGGGATTTGATGCAGTCATGAAGTGGAAGAGATTGAGAAACTTCTGAATAGTTCGCCTGAGCTACCTCAGTCAGGTAATGCCTCTTACTTATCCTTGCCAATCTCTAATACTAGGCGTCTTCCATCTATTTTGCAGGCACCAGTGGTCGAATTAAAGACGCTTCCAAACCATCTGAAGTATGTTTTCCTTAGTGAAGGAGAAACACTACCGGTTATCATCTCCAACAGTTTGGAAGTCGATCAAGAGGAGCAGTTAGTCAAAGTATTGAAAGAGCACAAGACTGCTATTGGATGGACTATAGAAGACATCAAGGGAATTAGCCCTTCCACATGCATGCACCGAATATTGATGGATGAAGGAGCAAATCCCTCACGTCAACCGCAAAGAAAGTTAAATCCACCAATGATGGAAGTGGTAAAGGCAGAAATTCCGAAGCTGCTTGAAGTTGGGGTCATCTACCCGATCTCTGACAGTCAGTGGGTCAGTCCTGTCCAAGTGGTACCCAAGAAAATCGGAATTACTATGGTAAAAAACAAGGATGACGAGATGGTTCCCACCCGTATTCAAAATGGGTGGAGGGTTTGTATTGACTACAGGAAGCTGAATGCCGGAACCCAAAAGGATCACTTTCCTTTACCCTTTATTGATCAAATGATTGAAAGGTTAGCGTGTCATCATTACTATTGTTTTCTTGATGGATATTCTCGTTATTTTCAGATTGCTATCGCACCGGAGGATCAGGAATAGACGACGTTCACATGCCCGTTTGGCACCTTTGCGTATCGACGGATGCCCTTTGGACTTTGCAATGCACCGGCCACTTTCCAATGGTGTATGGTTAGTATTTTTTCGGACTTTATTGAGCATATCTTAGAAGTTTTTATGGATGACTTCACTGTCTATGGTGAGTCCTTTGAAAATTGTCTATCTAACCTTGCACTTGTCCTTAAGAGGTGTGTCGAGACCAACTTGGTTTTAAATTTTGAAAAATGTCATTTTATGGTTGGGCAAGGTGTGGTTTTGGGTCATGTGGTTTCGTCTAAGGGCATAGAGGTAGATAGGGCTAAAATTGATATCATTCACTCTCTTTCTTACCCCACATGTGTACGGGAAGTGCATTCTTTTCTTGGCCATGCAGGTTTCTACTGGAGATACATTCAAGATTTTTCCAAGATCGCATCCCCCATGTGCAAGCTTTTACAAAAAGATGTGTCATTTGAGTTTAATGAGTCTTGCAAATCATCATTTGAAAAATTGAAGAACTCCTTGACATCTGCACCAATAATCCAGCCGCCGGATTGGAGCAAGCCATTCGAGATTATGTGTGACGCCAGTGACTATGCCGTTGGCGCGGTTTTAGGCCAAAACGTTGGGAAAGCATCACATGCTATTTATTACGCTTCGCGTATCCTAAACGATACCCAACGGAACTACTCCACCACTGAAAATGAGTTTTTAGCTGTTGTTTTTGCATTAGAAAATTTTTGCTCTTATTTTTTTGGTTCTAAAGTTATTGTTTACTCTGATCATGCAACTCTTCGTTTTTTGATGGCGAAAGAAAGAGGCAAAACCAAGACTGATCCGATGGATATTATTTTTGAGCGAATTTTATGTGGAAATCAAGGACAGAAGAGGGGCCGAGAATCAAGTTGCTGATCACTTGAGTCGCCTAGTTCACGTTGATGAGGAGCTGAAATTGCGAGAAGAATTCCCTGATGAGCAATTATTTTCAGCGAGCGCCGAATTACCATGGTACGCAAATATTGTGAATTATTTAGTTACTAATAGTTTCCCCTCTGAATTTTCCAAGGCGCAAAGGGACAAAGTGCGAAGAGATGCGAAGTATTATGTGTGGGATGATCTATACTTGTGGAAACACTAGGCTGATCAAGTTATACGCCGATGTGTCCCCGCGAGCGAGGTATTCCCTATCCTCACGTTCTGCCATTCTTATGCATGTGGTGGCCACTTTGGGGAGAAAAGGACATCAAGGAAGGTTTTGGATAGCGGATTTTTCTGGCCTTCCTTATTTCGAGACGCTTACCTATTCTGTAAGTCGTGCGCTCAATGCCAAAAGACAGGTAACATCTCCCAACGCAAGGAGATGCCCCAACAACCTATTATAGTTTGTGAGATCTTTGATGTGTGGGGCATCGACTTCATGGGACTCTTTCCAAGTTCATATGGTTATGTTTATATATTACTTGCTGTGGATTATGTCTCGAAGTGGGTGGAAGCAAAGACCACCCGTACTGACGATTCTCAAGTTGTTGCATAGTTTATCAAGCATAACATTTTCTCTAGGTCTGGAATTCCGAGAGCCCTCATCAGTGATAGAGGTACACACTTTTGCAACCGAACTGTGGCGAGTTTGCTTAAAAAGTACCATGTGACGCACAGGATCTCCACTGCATATCATCCACAATCCAACGGTCAAGCTGAGGTATCAAACAGAGAGATCAAATCTATCGTAAAAAAGACCGTGAATCCTACTAGAAAGGATTGGAGCCTGCGTTTGGATGATGCCTTATGGGCATATAGAACCGCATTCAAGACACCGATTGGAATGTCTCCATATCGGTTGATTTTTGGGAAACCATGCCATCTGCCAGTGGAATTGGAGCATAGAGCCTATTGGGCTATCAAACATTATAACATGCAGATGGATGAGAGCGGCGAGCACCGGAAGCTGCAGTTGCAAGAGTTGGAAGAGACTCGCAATGATGCATATGCCAGATCTATGATCTACAAGGACAAGACAAAGGCCTTCAACGACAAGATAATCTCTAGAAGGAACTTTGAAGTTGGTCAGAAAGTTTTGCTCTATAATTCCCGACTTCGGTTGTTTCCAGGTAAGTTACGTTCGCGTTGGAATGGACCGTTTGTTGTAACTAATGTCTTTTCTCATGGTGCAGTCGAAATTCAAAGTTTGGACACATCCAAAACATTCAAGGTGAATGGCCACCGGCTGAAGCACTACCATGAAGGAATCCAAGTGAACGACGGAGAGGACAAGCATGACATCACTCTTGATGCTCCGCCAAATGTCGACTAAATTCGCGGCATGCAGTCGAGCTATAGACTGACTGTAAATTTAGCGCTGACTGGGAGGCAACCCAGTGTTTCTTTCTCTTTTGCTTTTACTTACTTTTATTGCTTTGTTTTAGTGTTGATTTTTATTGTTTTTTTTTGTTTTACTTTAAATTTTGGAAAATTTCAAAAAATAATTTTTTTAAGCTGTGTGCGCTCGATCGCATTGAACTCACGCGATCGAGCGCATGATTTCACCCCTATTCTCTGTCCGAAATTGTTTTGAGGCTCGCTCGATCGCTTCGTACTCACGCGATCGAGCGCGCAGTTTCAACCCCGTTCTCTGCCCCTGATTTACGAAGCGCGCTCGATCGAGCGAACTCAATGCGATCGAGCACGCTCCCCTGTGGCCGCCTACTTGATGATTATTTTGTTTTCTTTCCTTAACTTTTTATTTTCCCCCTTTGCTCGATTTTCCTAGAACCCTAAACACCCAATTTTTGAATTTTACTAATCCTTACCAATTTCCCTTGAAACATTGCAGGAATCATCCCAAGGATTGCACTCCCCATTCTTCTTTTCTTCTCCACATCTCCAGCGCCAGATTTTGCCCAGAAACACCGAAATTCTTAATGCACGCCAAGTGTTCGATATATTGCCCTGGTCAAGTTTCTTGATAGGTTACCACAATTATGGGCCCGAAATGCACTCGAGAGCGCGGAGAATCATCTCGCCAAGGAGCTATGAATACCCAGGACCCAATCCACCCAGCCGGCCAATTCATCAACCAAGCGGCTCGGGATCGATAAGATCATGCCAAAGCCCATCGCTCCCCTATTACTGAGAGGGGTTTTGCTCTAATGGATTACGAAAGCGATGTGGCTAACCAAGTTTTCAATCGAGGGTGGGGGCCATTTTCTCGACATCCATCCCCGGCTATTGTCCCTATTGTGAGGGAATTCTATGCCAATGTGGTAGCGCTTATCGTGTCACGCCCAAATTACCCAACTCAAGCAGATAATCACTGAAAATATAGTAGTGTGAGTAGGGATCGTTCCCATGAGGAAAGGTAAATTCAATGTGTTCTAAATAAAATAAATGGGGGTTTTCAAGTTTGGATTAACTACTAAAAACTTTAAAGCAATCAAAATTCACTAGCATGCAAAATTTAAATAAAAGACTGGAGAAATTCAATAAGAGACGAGACTTGGTATCGGTCGACTACACCCTTGATATTCAATCATCGATTCTCTAAAATAATTAATCTTATTAAATATTCGTCATTGAAAATTCAATTCCTGTTTCACCGTAATATTAGTTAATTAAAAAACAGCATTCTTAATTAACCCTTACCAATGGACCAACCCGATAACAGCAATCTAGATTTTAATCCACGGCAGCATTCCAACTAGTAAAATTGACGAAACTAGACAACACAACACTAGTGGTTATATTTAGCATATCCAATAATTGACCTTACGAGATAATAAATTCAACAGCAGAAATTATCACATGTAGTTGCTTTGCAAATTAGGTTATTCAAACAATTACGGATTTGAATTCTAATTTAGCTATCGCTTGCAATACAAAATCCTATGATGGCCAATCCTAAAATCTCGCATACAAACAAAAAATTAAACAGATCAAAAATTGATACTTAATAAAGATTAAAAAACTACAAATCAAATCTCATAAATGAAATATACCAAGGGTTCGTCTCCCTCAACCAAGTAAAAGAGTTTAGTTACAACGATTCATAGCAAAATTCACAAAATTCAAAGAAAAAGAAGAAAACTAGAATTAAGAATTCAAGAAGAAAAAACTAGCCTCCAATGTATCTCCACAAGTCTGATAATAATCCTACTAAAACGGAATAATAGTCTAATAAAGGCTAGGAAGTAAATTAACAAAGTTTCCAAAAATATATTTTTTTTCCAGAATCACGATGCCCGCTCGATCTGCAACATTCTGCGGATCGAGCGGCGTGAAAATGCGTAACTCTCTGCCTCGCGTAAAAAGGGTCTTGCTCGATCGGTAAACATCTGCGGATCGAGGAGAGAGAATTTCCATCCTACTTTCCTCAAAATATAAGCGCTCGCTCGATCTGCATACTCTTGCGGATCGAGGGAGCGAACATTTCCATAAATTGACTTGAATTTCCCTTGCTTCAAATCTCCGTTCCTCCGAGGTTCCATCTTATTCCGCAAAATAAGCGACCTAACCACAAAAACAAGAATCCCATCATGCAAACACAGAAAATGCAATACGAACAAAATGCTAAAATAAAACATGCAACTAATGCAAAACAACAACAAAAATGATACTAACAAATGCAACAAAAACACAACTATCAAATTCCCCCACACTTAATCCTTGCTCGCCCTCGAGCAAGTTATGCAAAAACAAAATGAAACAGAACAAACATGTAAGCAAGGATGAATCACATAATTCATAGCCTCAGAGAAAACCATTTTCATGTAAAATAAGCTCATAGAAACTCTCAATTATCAATGATACACCTACAGTCGAATGCGAACGTGTGTGTGTGTCATGTTACCCCAGTTACATGCAACTTCAAAAGAACAAAGTTTCAAGACTGTTCGCCGACCTATAACAATTCAGTGTAAGCTACACCATCAAGAACTCTCCTCCCAACAATCCTTCAACACAACACAACTTTCTTGAGAATAATTACGCACCTCCAGATTTTACACCCGTTATTGCAATAGCCCCAATAATTACCCGCTAACTTAGCTACAACAAAGACATGATTAGAATTTCAATCCCCTCGTCTATAGGCCGGATGGAGCATCAACCCCATTTTATCCGCATACTTAGCCTTGAATTTGATTTTTTTAGGATTAGGATTTCAATCCTTTTCAGGCCCGGATGAAGTTGTAAAATTTTTTTATTTTTTTTTCTAGGTGCGCCCAAGATCATTTATGTCATATCAAAGAAATCATCAAGATTCAAACACTATCAAGTTTCACAAAAACCTATTGTCGTGCAATGGTCCAACAGACATCCACGATATCTAATACATCGCTACACTTCACCGGTTAAACATGCGTGCTTAAGAATATTCAACAAACAACCTACGGTTTTTCATATCCAATCAAGAGTAAATTTTTTTATTTTATTTTATTTTTTAAAAAAAATTCATAATTTTTCAACTATCTCATCATAGGCTAATGATTTCATCCTCAACTCATGTAGTTGGATAACACAAACAAAAATAACAACAATACGATGCATGAACAACACAAGAAAATGTAACAACGAAACAAAATGCATGTAATGCAACCCCCCACACTTAAACAAAACATTGTCCTCAATACAAAAACAAAACTAAACAACGAAACAGAATGAAATGCAAGAACACAAAACGGGACTCCCCTGGTTCACAGGTCTGCGGCATCTTCCTCTTCAGCCTCCGAAGGAAGGAAAGGGGCGGCGTATTGGAATGGGAAAGGTTGTGGATACGGCAGAGCAGCTGGCAGAGCGGCTGGCACAGCATTTGGATCAAGACCATGGTGGATTGTCAGATTGCGCAACAAAGAATCCAAAGCCTGCGAATTATGCGTCGCCACTGTATTGTATGGATTCTGATGTTGGGCGAAAGCCATGAGTTCGCGGATGGCATCAGCTTGAGATCACCGAGGAGGAGGAGGTGGCCTTGGCTGGGCTTGCGGTGGTGGTTGAAAGTGACCATCCTGCATAAAATGCTTGACACGGTGCGCCCTCTTTTCTTCGATGAAAGCGGAATCGAGTGGTCGCTGAGGTGACAACCACTCTTCATCATTCCGAACTGAAATGCCGGCGCGTAAGAATAAACAGGAGATGATCATGGGGAAATAGAGACACACGGTGACATTATGGATGGACTTTTGGATCTCGCTATGAAGAACCCGCCCCACATTAATGGGCGCTCCTACTTCCAGCGCATAAAGAATGGTGGCGCGCTCTAAACTGACGTCGCTTGAATGCAAGATCGACATCAGATGCCGAATCACAAAAGCATACCATGTTGCAGGAATGACACGCAAGAACCGCTCCTTGAAGTTCAAAATAGAAGCTGGATTGACCCATGTAGCACCGGGGTGCGCTAGTTGTTCAAGTAATTCATCCAAATGCGGGCCGTTTTGCAGGCTTTGGTAGAGCGAGTCATCCACCTCCGGTATTTCCAATAAATCATTCAGCTCATGGGGCAAAAAAGAGATCAGTTTCCCCCGAACAAATACCTTGCTATCTGTTCGTTCAGCTGCATTTGCATAGAATTCGCGGACAAGCGGCACTACAGCTAGCGGAGGATCCTCGCAGAATTTCGTCCACCCACACTTATGAATAGTATGGACAATATCTGGATAAGCCAAGTTTTCTTCAAAACCACGTTCAGGGTTGGGTGAACGACTTACCTTGGCTTAGAAATACCGATGACGAGCGGCGTCATTGACAAAGTGGCCGACGAACTCGGCATAAATACGATCAGCAGCCCGAGAAGAGGATTCGCCTTGGTGTCGGGTGCGTTTGGGACCCATGAAGAGTAGGGAGATGAGAGTAAAAGTGGTAGGTGCAATTCGTCGAACACCTTGCGTGCGAAGAATAGTCCGGCAACCCCTTGAAGAACACAAGATCAACAATGAAGAACTACGTCTGGGAGATGCCTAAGGAGAAAAGCTCAACGAAAATAACCCATGATGACAAAAATCAAGGATGGTGACCGGCGGTAGGCGTGACGTGAGATAGGCCGGAGAAGATGATCGGAGAAGATGGCGTCCGAAGAGTTGTGGTGGAACTTCCGAGAGATTTGCCTACGAAGTAAAATATGGAAATATGAAATTAGGGAGGAAAATTAGCTAAAAACGAAAGGTGGGATTTTAGGGAGACACAAGAGAGGAAGGAGAGAATAAGAAGGAAAGAAAGAAAGAAAGGGGAAGGGAGTCAGCGTTTTTATTAAGGAAAAAGTGCTCTCGCTCGATCCGCAAGATGTTGCGGATCGAGCAAGACAAATGATGTAACTTACTGTCTCGGCGTTTTGAAAGCAGTTCTATAAGCCCACAAGGCGTCATCCAATCGCAAGCTCCAATCCTTTCTCGTAGGATTCACGGTCTTCTCTAGGATAGATTTGATTTCTCTGTTGGATACCCCAGTTTGACCGTTGGATTGTGGATGATATGCCGTGGAAATCCTATGCGTCACATGATATTTCTTCAGTAGACTCGCCACGGTTCGGTTGCAGAAGTGTGTGCCTCTATCACTGATGAGGGCTCTAGGAATTCCAAACCTAGAGAAAATTTGATGCTTGATAAACTCTGCAACAACATGAGAATCGTCAGTACGGGTGGCCTTTGCTTCCACCCACTTCGAGACATAATCCACAGCAAGTAATATATAAATATAACCATGTGAATTCGGAAAGGGTCCCATGAAGTCGATGCCCCAAACATCAAAGATCTCACAAACTAGAATAGGTTGTTGGGGCATCTCCTTTCGTTGGGAGATGTTACCTGTCTTTTGGCATTGGGCGCATGACTTATAGAACAGGTAGGCGTCTCGAAATAAGGAGGGCCAGAAGAATCCGCTGTCCAACACCTTCCTTGATGTCCTTCTCGGTCCAAAGTGGCCACCACATGCATAGGAATGACAAAACGTGAGAATAGGGATTACCTCGCTCGCGGGAACGCATCGTCGTATAACTTGATCAGCGTAGTGCTTCCACAAATATGGATCATCCCACACATAATACTTCGCATCACTTCTCACTTTGTCTTTTTGCGCCTTAGAAAATTCAGAGGGGAAACCATTAGTGACTAAATAACTCACAATATTTGCATACCATGGTAATTCGGTGGTCGTCGAGAACAGCTGTTCATCAGGAAATTCGTCACGCAAATTCAGCTCCTCATCAATATGAACTAGACGACTCAAGTGATCAAAAACTAAATTCTCGGCCCCTCTTTTGTCTTTGATTTCTATATCAAATTCATTCAGCAGAAGTATCCATCGGATCAGCCTTGGTTTTGCCTCTTTCTTCGCCATAAAAAAACGAAGAGCTGCATGGTCAGAATAAACAATAACCATAGCACCAAGTAAATATGAACGGAACTTATCTAAAACAAAAACTACTGCTAAAAGCTCCTTTTCAGTAGTGGAGTAGTTTCGTTGGGCATCATTCAAAATGCGCGAAGCATAGTAGATAGCATGCGATGCTTTCCCAACTTTCTGGCCTAAGACAGCGCCGACGGCATAGTCACTGGCGTCACACATAATCTCAAAGGGCTTGATCCAATCCGGTGGTTGGATTATTGGTGTAGATGTCAAGGAGTTCTTCAATTTGTCAAAGGATGATTTGCATGACTCATCAAAATCAAATGACACATCTTTTTGTAATACCCTACACATGGGGGATGCAATCTTGGCGAAATCTTGAATGTACCTCCAGTAAAAACCTGCATGGCCAAGAAAAGAATGCACTTCCTGCACACATGTGGGGTAAGGTAGAGATTGAATGATATCAATTTTAGCTCTATCTACCTCTATCCCCTTTGATGACACAACATGACCCAAAACCACACCTTGCCCAACCATAAAATGACATTTTTCGGAATTCAAAACGAGGTTGGTTTCGACACACCTCTTAAGGACAAGTGCAAGGTTAGATAGATAGTTTTCAAAGGAATCACCATAGACAGTGAAGTCATCAATAAAAACTTCTAAGATATGCTCAACAAAGTCTGAAAAAATACTAACCATACACCGTTGGAAAGTGGCCGGTGCGTTGCAAAGTCCAAAGGGCATCCGTCGATAAGCAAAAGTGCCAAACGGGCATGTGAATGGCGTTTTTTCCTGATCCTCTGGCACGATAGCAATCTGAAAATAACCAGAATATCCATCAAGAAAACAATATTAAGGATGACACGCTAACCTTTCAATCATTTGATCAATAAAGGGTAAAGGAAAGTGGTCCATTCGGGTTCCGACATTCAGCTTCCTATAGTCAATACAAACCCTCCACCCATTTTGAATACGGGTGGGAACCATCTCGTCATCCTTATTCTTCACAACGGTGATTCCGGTTTTCTTGGGTACCACTTGGACCGGACTGACCCACTGACTGTCAGAAATTGGGTAGATAACCCCAACTTCAAGTAGCTTCAGAATCTCAGCCTTTACCACCTCCATCATCGGTGGATTCAGTTTGCGTTGCGGGTGACGTGAGGGGTTTGCTGAAAGAGTGGGTGCCCCGTGAGCCAACTTGTGGCTAAGGGCTTTGATGACTCTTTGTATAAACAATCTTTTGTTTAATATAATTTACACTTTTATTAATGGCAATGGCTTTGTCTTTCTTCATATTGTGATATTGTGATATACTATTGTTGTTTTGATAAAGACCTTGAATATACTATAGTGTATGTAAGATGTGGTAGAACATGGGGATGTCTATCATGAAACGCATCTTATATTCACTGTATATTCTAAACTGTTCCTAGTCGATTGAGCCGTCCGATAATAAGGATAAGGATCGCTCGAGTTTGAGACTAGCATTTGCGATGCGGAGTACCATGTTTCATTGGTAAGGAACATAGAGATGTTCGAAGCATGCAAATGGATATTCATATGATGAATGATCGAACTACCCTATCCGGACTTTCCAAGTGGTTATCACTTATCGAGTAGATATAGTCCGCGGTTTTGGTTGTACACCATTAGTCCTTACTACTTGAGACATCATTGAGACTCTATATGCTAGTACTGTGCTTTGAATCGTTTACCGACTCTATTGGGGTCATCAGGTGTCGGGATTGGGTACAGTTACAACACATATAAGAGTCGATGCTTTGTTGTCAAGGATTCACCACATACTTGCGAGTGTGGATATCCTATGCGATCTGAGGAGATATTAGTGTGACGAATCTCTGGCCAGAGTACATGATGTGATTTAAGAAATGGTTTCTTAGTAGCACATGCGATGTCGCTATTTGATCTTCAAGATGCATTGCATAGTTATCGAATCTCGAGCGACTCTCGATATACCATTGGTTGTTGATTCGATCGAGATATATGGATGAAGGGACCGTACTGTACGCTAACCAAAATCTACTGGTTCTTGTAGGCACTATCAGTGATACCTAGGGAATCATGGGGCGATGTTGCTAGGCGCTCATACCATGATTCGATGGGCAAGTCGGAAATTGTTGTTCCGAGTCACAAGGAGTTGTGAGCCCACGGCTAGCTGTATCCCTGAACCATTGAGGGTCACGCAGTGTAATGAATTTTTAATCCCCGTTGAGATAGTTAAATTTAAAGAGTTAAATTTAATGAACGAAGAAGTTGGACTTCTTATTTAAGAGTAGAGGAGTAAGATTTCCTAAAATGACATAGGGATGACCATTTTTGGAAATCACTGAATTCGGATTCAGAAAAATTTATCTTGACTTTAAAAGGTGCAGAAATGGTTTATGTGCACATTGGTGAAATCGGTTTATCAATCGGAGTCACGATGAATTTTATATTAATTTCTGAACATGCGGGCTTTGCTTGTCGGGCTTGAACTTATGACTAATGGGCCCTAAGCTGTTAGTGGCCTACATTATAAATAAGTTATTGCAGTACAGAAATTACACACAACAGGTCACAAGGATTTTTCGAAAACCCTAGTTGATTTTTAAAAGGTGGCCGTCCCCCTTCTCTCCCTCTACTCGAGAAAAATCCAGCCTGTGATTTTGAATTACAGTCTGGTTTAACGGATCAAATTCGTTAATCTCTTTGTAGAAAACTTCTGATAGATTTTCTAGTGCAATCTATCAGAGGGATTAAATATCTATTCGTGGACCTGATTGAAGAACAGTTCGTCCATCACTTCCAGGGATATACAACAAGAGCAGAGAAATCTGTTGGTGTCCAAAATCTCGATTCGAGATTAAAGGTAAAAATTTTATAATTTTTATTTAATTTTTACACACACAATTTAATCGTAAGGTTGATACCCATTATGGAATTGTTCCATACAAAAATTTTAAACTTCCGCTGCACCGGGTATCAATCATAATTGATCTGATCGCCGCGTTATCCAACATTGGTATCAGAGCCAGGTTGCTCAGATCAAGCGATTAAATTAATCGATTGTACAAAAAAATTTTAGGCCTCGGTTTTTTGAAACAAAATAAATATTTTAAAATAAAAAATAATTTTTTTTTCGGGCAAAAACCCGGGAAGCGATTGGATCGCTGCCCGGGGCAGGGGCAGCGATCGTCGCTGCCCTGTGTGGCGCACGGCGCTTCCCAGGGCAGCGATCGTCGCTGCCCGGCCCGGGAACGTCCTGGGCGGCCCGATCGAAAATTGTTTTGATTGGTCCACGAGGCGTCGGATCGAATTGTTTGAGTCCGAAAATTTTAAAATTGATTTTTGGATAAATTTGAATTTTTGGAAAATTTTAATATTTTATCCTTTAATTGAATTTTGAAATTAATTATTTTTGGTACAATTGATGATAAGATATGATCTTATGGATATATTGAGTAAAATATGATTTTATGTATAAAATTGGATTTTATAGATAAAATATGATTTTATTTGATAAAAAGATAAAATATGATTTTGTATGTAAAATAAGATTTTATGTATGAAATATGATTTTATCCTTTTAAATTTAAATTGCCATTGCATGTTATCCAATAAATTAATTTTGAATTAAATGTTATTGGATAAGGATGATCGATTGCCATGACCAATTTTGAAGGTGTATGTTAGGAATTTTCATTTGTTTTTATTGTTGTTGGTTTTATTAATGGGCCTGGTTTATGGCCCAAATATGAATGTCATATGTAATAAAAGTGGGCTTGGTTTATGGCCCGTTCCCACCCCTTAAAAATGTATCCCCTACTTGTCATTGTTATTTATTGTAAATACATTAGATTTAGTGGGAGATCAAGATTTGAAGATGGAGGTGGGCCCAGCAGACAATAAAGACAGAAGAAATGTAAATTAGAAGCAAATGTAATAGGATTGCATTGCATACTGCATATTACCTAGGATTGGACTAAGACTCGTGATTGGCAACCACGGGTCGATTAGAAATGGAATCGATCATCCTATATAATATGTGATATTATAGTTGTATGCATGTTTTAGACATAATTGTGTGAATCCGGCAAGTATACAAAATTTTTAAAAATGATGAGACAAATTTTTATAATTAAAAATCCCTCATTTTAAATATGATTTAAAATTGATATCAAGATAAATAAAGGAAATTTAAATTTGTTTAAATGTTCCTGCCTTCCATCAACGATCAATGTATGAGATGCTACCCGCGGATATGGTCCGGCTCATATTATTGGGGGGGCCCGTTCGTCGGAAAGCTGTACATTGGATCGACACATGTTGTAAGTTGGGTGGAACTCCCATGGGATCGGCTCATATTATTGGGGGATCCACATGGCGACCGTCCATCACAACTTAATATTGATGGGTCATCTTGACATGTCACAATAAACAGCGTCATATTATTGGGCCCTTATTGGACATGAGGTAAAAACATGGAGGTTGCTTTGGAAGCAATTGGGCTCTACCTTTTGAAAATTATGGTTGGCTGATATTATTCGGGACCATAAGTTTGTCAATTGGACTCCATGTTCTCACTAAGGAAAATAGTTTCCCGTTTTCACTAGAGGGTAGTGAAATCGTCAAAATAGTGGGAGTGAGATTCATAAAATAAATTTTGCCTATTTTATGTCTTAGTAAATTGCTTAAACAATCACTGATATTTGTCTGTTTCTTTTCAGTATTTCATAAGATGAATTCGCGTAATCCACTTTTCTCGATCCTCGAACAAAATAAGTTGACTGGCGCAAACTATACGGAATGGTTCCGTAAGTTGAAGATTGTCTTGACTTCGGAGAAGATGCTCTACGTGTTAGAAAAATCTCCTCCGAAGGAAGCACCAACCGACGTAAGTCCGGAGGAGTTAGCCAAGCTTGATACATGGTGGGACCATGATATCAAGACCAAATGCTATATGCAAGCCTCGATGTCTGATGAACTCCAGAGGCGATTTGAGGACACCGTGAATGCTGCTGACATTCACGTTCAACTCAAGGAACTTTTTGGGGCTCAATCAAGGGCTGAAAGGTTCGCTACTGTAAAGGAGCTAATGACGTGTCGCATGCGTGAAGGGACTTCGGTCCGTGATCATGGGGTACGAGTGATTTGGCTCATACAGAAGTTGGTAACCCTTGATTTGGTGTTGGAGCATGAACTCAACGTGGACTTACTACTTCTGTCTCTTCCTTCTTCGTTTGACGGATTTGTGGTAAATTTCAATATGAACAAGATAGAGGCCTCCCTTGAAGAGATGGTCAATATGCTTGTGACATATGAATCCACATTAAAGAAGGATAAACCGGCTTTCTTGGTGGGCTCCTCTTCTTCTGCTAAGAAGGGGCCAAGTACAAAGGGTAAGAAACGTTCTGCCCCACCCAAGAAAATCGAACCCGAGAAGAAGTACAAGACAAAGGCTTCAAACATGGAAAAATCCAAGGATGTTTGCCATTACTGCAAGAAGCCCGGTCATTGGAAGCGTAACTGCAAGGATATCTAGAGCAGTTGCGAACTGCAAAGGGTATGTTCTATATTGAAATAAATGTTTCACTTAATACTACTTCTTGGGTATTGGATACCGGATGTGGATCTCACATTTGCAATGATTTGCAGGTGATGACAAGAAGTCGCAGGCTTAGGATGGGTGAGACCCAGCTGAGGCTCGGAAATGGTTCCAGAGTTGAAGCAAAAGCCGTGGGAGATGTTTATTTAATTTTGCAGAACATTTTTAAGTTACTTTTAAGAGATGTTTTATTTGTTCCGGATTTGATTAAAAACATTATTTCTGTTTCTATGCTTGATAGAGATGGTTCTTCTTGCAATTTTGTGAATGGGATTTGCAATATTTACAAGAATGAATGTTTGATTGGAAATGGACAACTTGAAAACGATCTATACAACTTAAAACTAAAAGACGTTCCAATAAATTATGTTGATAAACCGACAACAACAAACAAAAGGAAAATCGATAGCCAAAACCCGGCAAACCTTTGGCACGCTAGGCTAGGTCATATTTTCTCAAGGAGGATGAACAAGCTAGTGGGAGAGGGCATGTTTGATATGTCTGATATTAACTCTCTACCTACTTGTGAATCCTGCCTAAAAGGAAAAATGACTAAATCTCCTTTTAAGGGGAAACCTGAGCATAGTCAAAATCTGTTGGATTTGATCCATACAGATGTTTGTGGTCCATTTAGAGTTGGGACTCAATATGGCCACACCTACTTCATTACCTTTACTGATGATTATTCAAGGTATGGGTATTTATATTTAATGAAATATAAGTCTGAAGCATTTGAAAAGTTCAAAGAATTCAAGGCTGAAGTAGAAAACAAGCTAGGTAAAAGTACTAAAGCACTTCGATCGGATCGAGGTGGAAAATACTTGAGTACCGAGTTTTTGGACTATCTAAAAGAGAATGGGATTCTCTCTCAGTGGACTCCTCCTATGACACCACGGCTGAATGGTGTATCGGAGCGTCGTAATCGAACTTTGTTGGACATGGTTCGATCCATGATGAGCTTCACTGAGCTTCCACCTTTGTTTTGGGGATATGCGCTTGAAACAGCGGTATTGTTGTTGAACAACGTCCACACTAAAGCAGTGGACAAAACACCATACGAGTTATGGAATGGCAAAGCTCCTAAGTATTCGTACTTGAGGATTTGGGGATGTCCTGCTTACGTGAAGCGGACAGTGGGAGATAAGTTGGATAGTCGATCCAGCTTATGTTATTTTGTAGGGTATCCAAAGAATTCAATCGGATATTATTTCTATTATCCTGCTGAAACAAAGGTGTTTGTTTCAAGGAATGCCACCTTCTTGGAGAAGGAGTTCTTATTGGATAAGAAAGGCGAGATGATGGAACTCAAAGAAATTCGAGAAGAACCCGAAATACAAAATAACGATCCTACACCTCAGGAACCATTGCTGGACACGCCTGTACCTAGAAGATCCGAGAGGACTTCTAGACCTCCTATTCGATATGGTATTCTTCTTGAAGGGGATCAAGATGAACCCGATGTTGGATGTGATCCAAGAAACTTCAAGGAAGCAATTTCTGATGCGGATTCAAATTTATGGCTTGAAGCTATGCAGTCGGAAATAGATTCAATGCATACAAACCAAGTTTGGTCTTTAGTAGATCCTCCCGATGGAATTGTTCCAATAGGGTGTAAATGGATCTACAAGAGAAAGCTTGGGCCTGATGGTAAGGTATTGACCTACAAGGCGGGATTGGTGGCAAAAGGTTATACTCAAAGACAAGGAGTTGACTATGATGAAACCTTTTCACCAGTTGCAATGTTCAAGTCCATAAGAATCCTTATTGCCATAGCTGCATGGTATGACTATGAGATATGGCAAATGGATGTGAAGACTGCTTTTCTTAATGGAGACATTAAGGAAGAAATCTATATGAAGTAGCCTGAGGGGTACACATCCATGGGAAGCGAGCATAAGGTATGCAAGCTTCAGAGATCAATTTATGGTCTAAAACAAGCATCAAGAAGTTGGAACCAAAAATTTGATGAAACAATAAAAGATTTTGGTTTCATCAAGAATCCGGAGGAACCATGCGTGTACAAGAAAGTAGTTAAGGATGCTGTGACATTCTTAGTACTTTATGTTGATGACATCCTACTCATTGGGAATGATGTAGGGATGTTGCAGTCAACAAAGATATGGTTATCAGGTAGATTCTCGATGAAGGATTTGGGTGAGGCATCCTATATTCTTGGGATACAGATCTATAGAGATAGATCTAAGAGAATGATAGGACTCACTCAATCAACCTACATCGACACCATATTGAAACGGTTTTCAATGGATGGGTCCAAGAGAGGACATCTACCCATGTGTCATGGAGTTTCTCTATCCAAGTCTATGTGTCCCAAGACTGATGAAGAGATAGAGAAAATGACACATGTACCATATGCGTCAGCCATAGGTAGTATCATGTATGGGAAGATATCTACCAGATCGGATGTAGCATTTGCTCTGAGTGTCACGAGCAGATATCAAGCTAATCCTGGTCAAATGCATTGGAAAGCCGTGAAGGACATTCTTAAGTACTTACGAAGGACTAAGAATATGTTCATGGTATATGGAGGAAGAGAACTAAAATTGGAAGGCTTTACCGACTCTAGCTTCCAAAGTGATGTGGATGACTCGAAGTCAACCTCTGGATTTGTGTTCATGCTCAATGGCGGTGCTGTCTCTTGGAAGAGTTCCAAGTAGGACACCACAGCGGATTCCACCACTGAAGCAGAATACATTGCAGCATCAGCTGCTGCTAAAGAGGCCGTTTGGATGAGGAATTTCGTCCAAGAGTTGGGCGTCATTCCTGAAGTTGTTGGTCCAGTCCCGGTGTACTGTGACAACACGGGTGCCGTTGCTCAGGCAAAGAAACCAAGGTCTCATCAAAGATCCAAACACGTACTGAGGAAATACCACATCATCCGGGAGATTGTGGAAAGAGGAGACATCACTGTCAAAAGAGTGGCCTCTGCAGACAATATCGCTGATCCACTTACTAAGCCCTTGCCAGGACCATTATTTGACAAACATCGCGAAGCAATGGGTCTACGTAGTATGACTAGTTGGCTATAGGGCAAGTGGGAGATTGAAAGAGTGGGTGCCCGGTGAGCCAACTTGTGGCTAAGGGCTTTGATGACTCTTTGTATAAACAATCTTTTGTTTAATATAATTTACACTTTTATTAATGGCAATGGCTTTGTCTTTCTTCATATTGTGATATTGTGATATACTATTGTTGTTTTGATAAAGACCTTGAATATTCTATAGTGTATGTAAGATGTGGTAGAACATGGGGATGTCTATCATGAAACGCATCTTATAGTCACTGTATATTCTAAACTGTTCCTAGTCGATTGAGTCGTCCGATAATAAGGATAAGGATCGCTCGAGTTTGAGACTAGCATTTGCGATGCGGAGTACCACGTTTCATTGGTAAGGAACATTGAGATGTTCGAAGCATGCAAATGGATATTCATATGATGAATGATCGAACTACCCTATCCGGACTTTCCAAGTGGTTATCACTTATCGAGTGGATATAGTCTGCGGTTTTGGTTGTACACCATTAGTCCTTAGTACTTGAGACATCATTGAGACTCTATATGCTAGTACTGTGCTTTGACTCGTTTACCGACTCTATTGGGGTCATCAGGTGTCGGGATTGGGTACAGTTACAACACATATAGGAGTCGATGCTTTGTTGTCAAGGATTCACCACATACTTGCGAGTGTGGATATCCTATGCGATCTGAGGAGATATTAGTGTGACGAATCTCTGGCCAGAGTACATGATGTGATTTAAGAAATGGTTTCTTAGTAGCACATGCGATGTCGCTATTTGATCTTCAAGATGCATTGCATAGTTATCGAATCTCGAGCGACTCTCGATATACCAATGGTTGTTGTTCGATCGGGATATATGGATGAAGGGACCGTACTGTACGCTAACCAAAATCTACTGGTTCTTGTAGGCACTATCAGTGATACCTAGGGAATCATGGGGTGATGTTGCTAGGCGCTCATACCATGATTCGATGGGCAAGTCGGAAATTGTTGTTCCGAGTCACAAGGAGTTGTGAGCCCACGGCTAGCTGTATCCCTGAACCATTGAGGGTCACACAGTGTAATGGATTTTTAATCCCCGTTGAGATAGTTAAATTTAAAGAGTTAAATTTAATGAACAAAGAAGTTGGACTTCTTATTTAAGAGTAGAGGAGTAAGATTTCCTAAAATGACATAGGGATGGCCATTTTTGGAAATCACTGAATTCGGATTCAGAAAAATTTATCTTGACTTTAAAAATTGCAGAAATGGTTTCTGTGCACATTGGTGAAATCGGTTTATCAATCGGAGTCACGATGAATTTTATATTAATTTTTGAACATGTGGGCTTTGCTTGTCGGGCTTGAACTTATGACTAATGGGCCCTAAGCTGTTAGTGGCCTACATTATAAATAAGTTATTGCAGTACAGAAATTACACACAACAGGTCACAAGGATTTTTCAAAAACCCTAGTTGATTTTTAAAAGGTGGCCGTCCCCCTTCTCTACCTCTACTCGAGAAAAATCCAGCCTGTGATTTTGAATTACAGTCTGGTTTAACGGATCAAATTCGTTAATCTCTTTGTAGAAAACTTCTGATAGATTTTCTAGTGCAATCTATCAGAGGGATTAAATATCTATTCGTGGACCTGATTGAAGAACAGTTCGTCCATCACTTCCAGGGATATACAACAAGAGCAGAGAAATCTGTTGGTGTCCAAAATCTCGATTCGAGATTAAAGGTAAAAATTTTATAATTGTTATTTAATTTTTACACACACAATTTAATCGTAAGGTTGATACCCATTATGGAATTGTTCCTCTCGATTCCTCCTCCTAGAGATAACAAGTTGATCCCACCAAATAAGAGCATAATCTACAAACTCAACTACCGTCAATTTTATTTTTTTCAAATCATTGTAACTGTTGCAATCAAATACAATCTCCACCCTCATCTCCCACTCCAAATAAGCCTCCGGATCAGACTTCCCATGAAACAAAGTAATTTTCATCTTAATCCTTCTAATATTCCCATCTTCTCTTCCCCCATCAATGTATCTTCCATGCCTTGCTTCCCTTCTATTTCTTCCACCCTCTTGATCTCGCCTATTTCTACCACAATTCTCACCAAAACTCTCATCATCCTCACTACCACCAACTTCAAGTTTACTTATTCTCTGATGCACTGTCTCCAATTCGGCCCTCATTGCTTCCCTCACCATCTTAGACAAATCATCTATTTGGGTCTTGGAAAACCCTTGTCTAGAACTATCCTCCCCTTCTTTATTAGAACTCATTTTACCTGCAAAAAATGGTTAGTAATAAAATTACCTCACAAAAATTCTCACAATTCACTCCAAAGAATTCACTCAAATACTCTTTTTTTTCACTCAAAATTTGTGTGGAAAGATTTTTACTTTGTGTGGAAGTGAATCAAACTTTCAATTTCACAACTTTTAGACACTTGACGATTGACTCTCGAAGATTGACAAGAACAAGAAGAAGAAGTTTATGGACACTCGAATAATTGACTTGCACCCAAGGGTGAACAATAACAAAATAATTGACCACAATCTATCTTGCTTCTTCTATTAATTTTTTTTTTGAAGCTTTCGGTCTTTCTATATTTTTTTGAGCGACTTTTCACTTTCTTTTTTTTTTGAATTTTTTCGAGATAACTTGTAGCACAAGACACAAAAACTTGGGCGACAATATTGACACAAAAATGACTTATAAATTAGAAAAAGAATAGACGCATATGAAGAACGAAGAACACAAAAAATACGAAGAAAGGTATAGATGAAGATAAGATACTTACTTGATTCAAAACCATGGCTTTGATACCAACTAATATGAATTCTTGTCGTATGGAAGGCAAACATGATAATATTGAATCGCACCCTCAATCCAATAACAAAAAGAAATCAAAAATTTGCCCGACCTTAAAACAAGTAATGAATTTTGGAAAATCCACCTCTAGCTTACAATGAAACTAGCAACAAAAATTCACGAGAAAAACAATTGATCACAACGGGACCTTCAGAAAACTTGTTTATGACAACCCACGGGGAAAATCAATCGACAAACGCCACAAAGTATGAACTTTGATAAGTTTGATTTTGAATAAAGCACAAAGCTTCAATAAAAATTCTAGAGAGAAATTTATGTATTGAATAATCAAAAATCCGAAATCTTAATTGTATTCAATAATGAATGTTTGTTGTATTTATAATACAACTATAAAATAATAAAAGATATCACAAAATATATCTAAAGATATAATAATATCTCCTAAAAGTTTCCTAGTAGGAATAAAAGACACAAAAATAGGAAAAATAATTATAACAATCAAAATTCCTGACACAGACACAAACACCTTCGGTGTGTGTAAAATTATGTGGCGCGAGCGCTCCATAGGATGGTGCAGGCGCGCTGCAGTCTCGTAAATTCTTCGTCAATTCAGCACTCGTACGCGCGGGCACGCGATCTTCAAGTTGCGGGCGCGCATTGGGTTTGCAAAACAAGGCGCAGGCGCGTGTTGGGTTTGCAAAACAAGGCGCAGGCGCGCGTCGGTTTGCAAAACAAGGCGCGGGCGCATGGAGAGAGAGGCACGGGTGCACCACAGCTTCGACTTTGACCTTCAATTTCTTCACTTTCTTGACCTCATTTGACCTCAATAAGTTTATAACATCCTCCAAATTGAATATCAAGTATTGAAACTCCCTCTTGTGAATTTATCATCAATGATTGAAGTGCTTCCTTGAATTTCTTGCCTTGACCTCTTGTAATTGGTCCACGTGGCATTTCCAAGGGATCCTTATTCACTTGATCAACAATTCGAGCCATCCATGATCACATCAGTTTTACTTGAATTGAGAAATTGTATGCAAACATGATTTATTGATTGAACTCTGCTTGCTCTATTGATATGAGAATTACATGCTTATATGCTGATGTGCATACATGATTTATGGAATTCATCTATACAAGTGAATTTGTTATAAGCATGTATTATTTGAAAAGCATGAGACTTTGAAAGCATGTGTTATATTAAAAAGCATGAGATTATATGTTGTTATACTGAATTGTATTTTATAATCTCTGCATTATATATAGCTTCTGTTATAGAATAAACATATTTTACAGACAGAATGCGTATCTCAGACAGAACAGAACAGTATTGAGGTAAGTTTTTAACCAATAGATAAGATGATTGCACAGAGGAGGATGTTAGATGAACAACTCCAGAGTTATTAATCATCAACTCAGTAAGATACATAATGTGCTATGGCTAGAAAAGGTTGAGTTGAAGAGCGGGATCAGTTGTTCAAGTTAAGAATATTCAGATGAACATAGAACCAGCCTTATTATATATATCAACTCTATGCCTTCGCAAGAAGTTGGTGGATTGTGAAGAAGAGATAACTAGAAAGCAGAGGTATTGAAATTGTTTGGCAGGTAAGTAAATAGAATTTCTTCTTTTTGTATTTGATAGAGAACATAGAAAAGCAGAATTTGCCAAACAGAAACATAGCAACTTGAATTAGTTTATTGAAGCTAGTGACAGAATAAAGAAACCATGAACTGATTGTACGAGGCAGAGTTGAATTTTATTCAAGCCTCCGTAGTTGAGAAAACTATGAACATCATCTCCATTACAGATTCCATAGCAGTACAGCTATGAAGCAAGAGATAATGACAACAACAGCAAAGATCGATTCAGTTTAAAACCAATATTTTAAGAAAGATGCGAATAGTATCCTTAGCTGAAGAAGATTAGGAGGAGATTCGAACATAGAATAATCTCATAGGCAATAAGCAATTATAGAAGATTGGGCTAAAGTTGCACCAGATAATGACATTGCAGGTAATTGAGTAATCTAAGTACTCTGCTTATATATTGATTGTATTGCATACATTTATAGAACATTGATTTGTTATGCTACAATCTTTATCTGTTGAGCCTTTATTAATTGTATTTGCTGAGATTTTTCCTTTGATGGAATGCATTTGAAAGATTAGATAGAAAAGATAAAAATATATATTTGAGGAAATAAGATTGAATTTGATAATATAAGACTTGGGTATTAAGCTAACATGCATTAAAGATATTAATGCAATAACTGAGTACCAGTTAACAGCTGATTGAATCCGTGCAATGATTAAGCAATAGAAATGAATAGAGATTTATGATATGAGTTTCATAAATTAGATTTTTTTTATTTCGGTACTGGTCATATCAAGATTAAAGTGGAAGTCTGTCAAAAGAATTCTAGTCGATATACTGGACTAGTATAGAATTAACCTAGAATTGACAGATATGTCAGTGGTTAGAATGTACAGAAATAGTTCAATGAAATATTCCGACCTTTCTACGACATGAATGAAGTTATATATAGATTGGTGTCTAGTACGAAGGTATTATGACAACTCGTAGAGAAGAGCACTACTTGAACTGAAGAACTCCAGAAGCAACATAATATTGATTAGCGAAGAATTATCTTAGTACCGAAGTGATTATTAATTCTATGACAACATGTTAAGTCAAAAAGATACTATTCCACTATTGTCAAAAGGGAATTAATACGTAAACTCATATCACTAAAGAATAATAAAAATCAGTTACAGTTGAGCATTCTCTTCAATTTTGTTGAAGCTATTACATTATAGAAATCATGATTCTTGAATCTCTTAATATTGATTGTGATATTTTGTTATTCGACCTCGATCGATCTTGATTGACTCTTATTTCTTTGCTAGAGTCTGATTTGATTCATTCTTTTTGAGTTTTATGATGCAAGTGAGTTGGTATCACTTAGCAGATTTTGTCATTCAGAATATGTAACTTTGGATGAACTTGATTTGATCAAGTTCTTTTGAGTCGATATTCGAGAATTGTTGATCATTTAATGTATATATTCATTGTATTTTGAAGTCTTTGGCTCGTAACTGATGGAAATTTTGATATAGAGTACCAGCAAGATTTATGGATTGATTGCATGATTTGCCATTCAGTAAGAAATAGAAAGAAGAAATTAAATGAATGCTTGATCGATTGAGTACAGATCTGTGTTTTTGTGTTTGAGTTTCTAGATAGATACTCAAACCAGTAGAATTGTTGCAATCCAAGCTAAGTGAGATTGGTTTGGAAAGATTAAAGCAACATCGATATTAGATTAAGCAGTTAAAAATTCGATTGAGAATGCTAGATTACGATATGAGATAAGACAACATATCAGAACGGATGAAGTTTGCGATGAATAATCAGTTGAATCTGCTAGATGTTCTAGAACTGGAACATCAGATTCTGAAAGAGGCATATTACAACAGATTTTATATCCATTCCGTTGTTTGAAAATATATGAATTACTTGGAAAGTAGTATTGGTGGAAGAAAATGAAAGCAGATACGAAAGAACTGAAATTACCACTACTAAATTTCCAATAAAAAAAGTAGAAAAGAAGAAATCAAGTAGTCCATGTAACAGTTTAGTTACTTAAGAGTTGCAAGAAGACCAATTGTCCGAAAGAATTTTAGTTCGAAACTACTCAAATCGTCATGATTTTGCGATTTAGATTGTAGCAGATTTCGATAGATTCAATAATATGTTGTATTAGATATGATACAGACATAAAGAGATAGTTGTTAAGAAGTTAACAAGATGATAATATTACAGGAATTATATAAGTCTATTGTCGAGATAGAGACTTTAGATTTGTTTTCAAGATTGTGGCACTGATTGTCAGATGTTCTGAGTGTTTGGTTGTATGAGATTTCATTATACCATCCTCCGATTAGTGAACTATCAGATGTGATTATCCAGATTTCCGAGAATATGCTCAGAACTATAGTACTAGATTCGGTACTAACTGATTGACTTTCGGCCACTTGATTACTATAATTCCTGTGACAACTATCTGATAGATATAGAGACAGTATTTTGATTATTAGATGATAAGAAAAGCAGATTTGTTTTTATGTTGAAACAGTATTTCAGAAGTATCAGCTATCAGACCAGTTATGAGTCAAGAACAGCTAGAGAATGTGAAGACTGATATCAACAGAATAAGAACAGAGCAACATAGACAGAGTTAGAAAATGAGTAACATATGTAGATTTTGAAGCCTGAATAGAATGATCAGCAAGGAAGTTCTTTCCAGAGCATCAATAGGTTCAGAAGTGATTTAATAATTGATTCTTGTGAGTATTCAATCTAGCTTAGTGATTAATACTCAATCTGGAATTGTTAGATATAGGAAATGTGATCCATACGCATAAGTTGAAGAAACCAGCTATAATATGTTATGTGAATTCAATCAGATAAAGCAGAAGCCGATAAGATTGTGAGTTAAGCAGAATAACAGATGCAGATTTTGATCGAGAGGAAGAGCATCTCATATATAAGTTGACTCATTGATTATAGAATAATTTATTAGCTATGAGTGAAGAAGCGATCAGATAAAAGAATAAGAGAAGATATCAGAATAGTTATCTAAAGCTTATAGAAATGAAGTAAGTATTACTTCAGTCAGCTATACAACTTACGAGATTCAGTAATAAGATCAAACGCGATTTCGAGGAAGAAATCATTCCTTATAGGGGAAGAATTATAAGACCCAAAAATATTAAAGGATTAATTACGAAAGTAGATATTTAAATTTTGGGTCAAGAATATTTAATTTGAGAACTTACGGATATTGAGATTTAAATTCCGGGATTCTTAAATTCAAAGCTTAAAATATTCGTATTGAATATTTATGGGATTTGAGATTTAAATTCAGAATTTAAGAAAATATTAATTTGAGTATTTTTGGAGTTTAGATTTAAATTCCAATTGAAATGTAAGGCTGAGAGTATTTAATTTTAATCCGAGAATATTTAATTTGAGAATATATAGAGTTTAAAATTAAATTATAATATTCTTACATTAGTTATGATTGAAATTGAATTAAATCTTTTGTCCGGGGACTGATTTTCAAATAAGTAATAGTTCAAGGGTCAAAGTGCAAATATCACTTATAAGTGGGAATTGTAGATATTTATATGCACATTGAGACGTGTATTTAACATTCCAATTCCAAAGGTTACCAAGAGAAGGGAAGAGAAGGGTTCCAAGTTCATTTTCTTCCTTTCAAGCTCCGTTAAAAATTGATCCGCCCGGTAGAATTTTCGATTGATCATATATTTGCGATCACAGCTCCGAGTGCTACGTTTTGACGTAAGTTTTATGAAGTTCTACCATGTTTTAATTTTAAGATGTTGTTAGAATTACGATTTGATAGTATAAACATGTTATAGTATATACGACGTAGCATATTTAAGACGGATCGAGAAAATATCGTCGTTTGAACATGTTTATGATTTTTGAAAGATTTATCATAAATTTGAAACTGCTGAAATTGGTGGTGTTATATTGTGAAGAAGATGATCATATTGATATTTAAACTTTAGAAAAGATCGACTTCGAACTGTTACGCCGCCAGTTTGTGATTTAATCTGATGTCAGCTATAGATTGAACTTAGCAATGAATATCAGATTTGAGAATGATATTAAGAATATTGTACACTTCATTTCAGTTAGGAATTGAAGTTATCGAAGTCAAATTGACGAGCTCGAGATGTTTGAACAATCAAAGTTGAATCAAGAATTCGATCAACTATCATCTTCGATGAGCAAGCGTTGAATGAATAGAAGTTTATATCTGCCATCAGATTTGAAACTAGCATGTTTTAATATATCACAACTAATATCGAAAGGTATGAATTGGCATTAGATATGATGGGAAGAATAACTCGAGATTGATTTTTAATATCGAGTTTCCTAAAATCACATATTTATATGTTTAATTGATCTTATGTGATTTATTTGTCATTGTTGCTTTAAATGCTTATTGAATGATCTGTTCAAGATGTTTTACAGTATTTGTATGATTTACTGCATCAAGATTATGTTGTATTCATCTTGAACCCTACCTTGAAAACAAATAGGGTTGATTGGCCTAGATTACAAAATGACGTTTGGAGAGCTATAATTGAGTGGCACGGAATGTAGATTTACTTCAAGAGCTATAAGACTCACTATAGTTGCACCAATGTCAGGGGAATTTAGATATTTAACGCCACCTCGATTGAGTAAGTTGGTAGTCGGTTAAAGATTTTATATCCCCGGGATCTCAAGAACTAAGATTTATTGGTATCAGATTTGATAGCCTATTCCTTGAAACATTTATTGCATTTATGCATTAACCTAGAGATTTCTATGGTATATAATATGCGTTTATAAATTTTAGCATGTGATTATATGACATTCAAGATATGAATGTATTTATATGATTGATTTGATATTGCTGTAAATAAATAGTTATGTTATACGAATGCAGATTCGATTATGCTTCTATGATTTACATGTTCTTACATGTTTGAGATTTAAGATTATTATAGCATATAGAAATAATATGCTTAAATGATGTATATGCATGTCGTTCATACTGAGATTTATTCTCATTGGAGTTATCCGGCTGTTGCTTTATTTGTACGTGTGCATTGCATCAAGTTTGGGCTTGAGCGAGTCAGATGTGGCTTGGATAACTCGAGATTGAGAGATTTAGCACATGGTGATTCGGGTTTAAGAAGTAGATTGTGTTGTCAACCTTGTGATCTTGAAGAATTTTAATGGTTTGAGAACTTAGATCTAGACTTGATCTTGTATTATATTGTACTTAGAAAAAATGTATAAGATGTTAATACTTTAAGAAGCATGCTTTACTTTGTTTCTTGTATAAAGCTCATCTGAGACTTGATTTGGGATGGCTAAATGTTGAAATCAAGATTGAAATAGCTAAGTACAACACAAAGATCAGCTGGAGCACCTTCGGGCAGCACATGGCTTGCTCGAGCGCACCCTAGCCTCGCTCAAGCGAGGCCCCTTGGACCCTTGCCCGAGCAGCGCTCGCTCGAGCGCACCTAGGGGTCGCTAGAGCGAGGCACAATTTTAAAAAAAATTAAGAAATTTTTTAGTTAGTTGCTTACTTGTTCAGATTGGATATTGTAAGCCATGTTGTTTAATTATCAGATTGATATTGATTGTGTTTAAGCATTGAGATTAACACCCTAGGTCCTCACACGAATTCTTTAAATGTTGCATTAAACTGAAATGACAGTTCACAGACACACATTCACGTTAAACCGATGGTGTATTGTGAAGAGTCGAGGGTGTTTTAATTTGGCATATATGATTTCTCTGAGGCAAATTCCCATGAATATTTCCTACATTCGTTTTTGTTGTTTTGTTGTGTGTTTATTGTGTTGTTAGTCTTGCTCGAGGGCGAGCAAGGTTCAAGTATGGGGAAGTTGATAAATGCATTTTGTGTGCATTAGTTCGTGATATTTTTTTTGTCTATTTTGTGTTCATTCATATTTTTTTATGTTGTTTTTATGTGTTTGATTACATGTATGAACATTTCACTCTTTGGGTTTTATGTGTATGTAAGATGAAAAAGTAAATGAGTTTTGTGCAAAAGAAAAGAAAAGCCAAGAATGGAGATGAAAAAGTAGAGCTGTCCAACAGCTCCATCCAACAGCTCTATCCAACAGCTCTAAGAGCTCAATCCAACAGCTCTATCTAACAGGTCTAAGAATAGCGTTATAGCGCTTGGTGAGAGAAGAAGAAAATAAAACAAGCGCTATTGCGCTAATGAATAGCTCTACCTTGAGAGAAACGAGGAAGCACTATTGCACAAGGGAAAAGCGTTATTGCACTGATGAGTAGTGCTATTGCGCAAGAAAGTTGAGCAGCTGCGCTTGGTCTATGTTGTAAGAAAAATTGGAGCAGAAAACATCTCTCTCAAGCATGTGCTTTATGCGCTCGAGCGAGCCTGGAGAATGCGGAAAAGAATACGGGCAGAAAGTTGCTCGCTCGAGCGCAACTTTTTCCGCTCGAGCGAGCGATCGCGATCAGAAAATAATTCAGAATTTTTTAAAATAAAAATTTCTATTTTGCGGGCCTTAATTCATGGGCTATTCAAGTCATATAAATAGGAGATTAGAGATCAGCTGGAGGGGTTGGAAACGCAGAAGAGACGCAGACGGAAGGAGGAGGCTCGGCGGAGGCATGAAGATTGGAGATCTGCTCCATCTTCTTTAGAGTTTTCTTCCTTTCTTCTTCTTTTTTTTATTTTTGAATTATTATTTTCAATTATTGAGTAGTTTTCTTCAACCAAGGCCACGTGATTGGGCCGAACAAATGTATGCAGAAAACTTGGATGTTTGTTTGGGATTTTTTCAGATTTGGTTTTATGTTTTTGATTATTAAATTTATATTTGTCTTGTGAATGATCTGGCCAATTGTTTGCTTGCGTGCTAATTGATTCCAATTCGACAGAAGATGAATTGATTTCGATCACTCTAATAATTAACACAAGGTAAAATTGACTAGAAATAGTATTCGATTTCATCGTGCGGTTTTAGGTGCAAACTTAATTCTCATATTTTCTAATGCATTTGAGTTTGATTAGAATTATGAAAATTAATCCGTCAATATTTGAATAGGTTTAACTGTTCTAAAAATATACTGTTAAATAAAATAGTAGAATTTGCCGTAATATAAGATTAGATTTGAGTCCTGAATCGACTACATGTTACATGATTTGTTCGGTACCTGCGTGTGTCTTGGTTGTCTCGCTTTAATTAAATTTTCCTTTCAGCTATTTTAATTCTTTTTTCTTAAGAAATTTTTATTTTCAATTCTTATTTTATTTAAATCAAATTTCTTTTTATGATTTTTTCGAGATTAAGTAAAATAATTAATTCGTGATAATTGACTACAGTCCATGTGGGATTGATACTTGGAATCTCTGTCCACTTTACTATTACTTGACCTAGTGTACTTGCTAGTAAATATCAAATTAAGCGAACAGGGGACTTGGACGCTTGAAAGTTGTGACATCCATTGACATAGTGATGTGAACTACGTAGAACTCTCATGATTTCGGCTCATATTATTGGGGGAACTCATGGTGACCGTCCATTAAGGTTCAATATCGATGGGTAAGGCTTGACACGTAAAGTTGAACGATGTCATATTATTGGGTCCTAATCAAGCGTGAGACAAAAGTTTACGTAATGGTTGCATGGAGATGCAATTGGAAACTACCTTTTAAGAATTGTGATTGACTGATATTATTCGTGATCATGATTTTCTAATTGGACCTTACATACCGTACCTACTGAGGAAAGGAGTTTCCCGTTTTTCACTAAAGGGTAGTGAAAATGTCAAAACAGTGGGAGCAAAAATTTATGAAGTAAAAGTCCATACTTTATATCTTACTAAATATTTTAAAATAGTCATTAACATTTATCTGTTATTTTTTTCAGTACAATGTTTTTGACATGTCATCAATTCACAATCCGCTATCGGCAATACTCGACAAACATGTACTGACTGGTCCAAATTACCTCAATTGGCTAAGAAATCTGAAAATCGTCTTGAATTTGGAAAGGATAGCATATACACTTGAGAAGTCGCCCCCTGTTGAGGCTCCGACTAGATGCAGTCCAAAGGAGCTGCAGGATTACAAGGATTGGTGAGACCATGACTTGAGAGCCAAGTGTTTTTTATGTAGGCTTCTATGAATAATGAGCTGCAGAGGGATTTTGAGGGTGCAAAGCATGCTGCTGACATTCATTTGCATTTCAAAGAGATCTTAGGTGACCAAACACGCCCGCTTATACATGTGACAGTCAATGAGCTGATCAATTTGCACATGCGAGATGGGGCTTTGTTCCATGAGCATGGTGTGAGGATGATTGGGCTTGTGGAAAATCTCGTTAGCAATGGATCTTGTGTTTCCAGCCGATTTGACCACGGATGTGTTTCTCTTGTCACTGTCGAGTTCGTTTGATTCTTTTGTGGTAAACTTCAACATGAACAAGATGGAATTGACTCTTGAGGAGTTGGTTAACATGCTTGTTATGTATGAGTCCACAATCAAGAAAGAGAATCCGGTTCTTTATGTGAGTTCTTCATCTGGTGCAAAGAAAAGACCACGTGGAAAGGGAAAGAAGTGTTCTATTCCTCCTCCCAAGAAGAATGTGCCCTTAAAGAGTCAAGCTCTGAGTCCCGTTGTGGCAGCCACACCAGTTAAGGCAGACAAGACTAGTGACATCTGTCATTATTGTAAGAAGACTGGACATTGGAGGCATAATTGCAAGGAATATCTTGACCAAAATGGTTCTAGAAAGGGTATGTTCTACATTGAAATAAACATTTCAATTAACTCTTCTTCTTGGGTATTGGATACCAGCTGTGGCTCATATCTCTGTAATGATTTGTAGGTGATGGCAAGAAATAGGAGACTCAGGGAAAGTGAGACCTTTTTGAGGATGGGCAATGGGGGAAGATGCTGCCAAAGCCGTGGGAGATGTTTACTTATTGTTGAAAAATAATTTCAAATTAGTATTGAGAGATGTTTTGTTTGTACCAGATTTAGTGAAAAATATTTTTTCTATTTCTATCCTTGATAAAGATGGATATTCTTGTTTATTTGGCAAAGGTTTTGGCAATATTTACAAGAATGAATGTTTAATTGGTACAGGAGAATTGGAAAACGATCTCTATAATTTAAAACTGAAAGATATTCCATTGAATAATCTCAAGCAATAACAACAACACACAAGCGAAAACAAGATACTCTGAATCCGACACACTTGTGGAATGCTCAATTAGGTCATATTTCACTAAGAAGGATGAACAAGCTAGTGGGAGAAGGCATGTTTGATATGTCTAATATTAATTTAATTACTACTTGTGAACCCTGTCTAAAAGGAAAGATGACCAAAATTCCATTTAAGGGCCGAGTGAGCCAAGGGACTGTTGGATTTGATCCATACAGATGTGTGCAGTCCACTTAGCATCACCACTAAGTATGGACATTCTTATTTCATCACCCTTACCAATGATTTCTCAAGGTATGGGTATGTGCATTTGATGAAATACAAATCTCAATCTTTTTAAAGGTTCAAAGAATTCCGAAATGAAGTAGAGAGACAGTTGGAATGAAGCATCAAGATACTTTGATCGAATCGAGGTGGTGAGTACTTGAGTGCTGAATTCCAAGAGTATCTTAGGGAGAATGAAATTCTCTCGTAGTGGACTCTGCCTGCTATACCTCAGTTGAATGGTGTTTCAGAACTTTGTAACCAGACTTTGATGGACATGGTTCGGTATATGATGAGGTTCATGGAGTTGCCGCCATCCTTTTCTGGGATATGCGCTTGAAACAGCGGCACTGTTGTTGAACAATGTCCATTCAAAGGCAGTTGATAAGACACCATATGAGATATTGATGGGAAAGCCTCATAAGTATTCTTATTTTAGAATATTGGGGTGTCTTGATTATGTGAAGTAGACAGTGGGAGACAGATTGGATGATCGGTCCATTTTATGCTATTTCGTAGGATATCCAAGGAATTCGGTTGGATATTATTTTTATCATCCCAAAGAAACAAATTTGTTTGTTTCTAGGAATGCAACCTTCTTAGAGAAGGAATTTATATTGGATAGAAAATGGGAGATGATAGAACTCGAAGAGGTTTGAGAAACACCCACGGTTGTAGATCCCATACCCGAATAGCCAAGAGAGAAGAGACAAGATCCTAGGAGATCCGATAGGGTCTCAAGACCACCTATGAGGTATTGTCTGCTTCATGAAGAAGGACATGATGAGCGTGACCATGGTTGTGATCAAAGGAGCTTCAAGGAAGCGTTATCCGATGCAGATTCGTCCAAGTGGCTTGAAGCTTTGGAATCTGAGATGAATTCCATGCATTTGAACCAAGTATGGAATCTTGTAGATCCATCTGAGGAAATTGTTCTTATAGGGTGTAAATGAATTTACAAGAGGAAACGTGGGGCGGATGGGAAGGTGGTAACCTTCAAGGAGCGATTGGTAGCAAAAGGTTATACTCAAAGACAAGGAGTTGACTTTGAGGAAACTTTTTCTCCAGTTGCAATGTTCAAGTCTATAAAGATACTGCTAGCCATAGCAGCATGGTATGACCATGAAATATGACAGATGGATGTGAAGACGGCCTTTCTTAATGGGGATATTAAGTTAGAGATTTACATGTCTCAGCCTGAAGAGTTTACATCTATCGGAAGTGAGCATATGGTATGCAAACTTCATATATCTATTTATGGTCTCAAGCACACATCTAGGAGCTGGAACCTCATATTTGATGGTACAATCAAAGATTTTGGTTTTACTAAAAATCATGAGGAACCCTGCGTGTATAAAAAAAGTCAGTGGGAGTGTTGTGACATTCCTGGTACTTTATGTTGATGACATTCTACTCATTGGAAATGATGTAGGAATGTTGCAATCAACTAAAGTATGGTTAGCGAGTATGTTCTGGATGCAAGACTTGGGTGAATCATCTTTTGTATTGAGAATATAGATCTATTGGGATAGATCAAAAAGATTGCTTGGTCTCACCTAGTATACATACATTGATACCATCGTGAAGAGGTTCTCGATGGAAGATTCCAAGAGAGGACATCTAAAATTGTGTCATGGCATGTCCCTATCCAAGTCCATGTCTCCCAAGACCGATGCAGAGATAGAGGCGATGACACTCATTCCATATGCATCTGCTATTGGTAGTATCATCTATGAGATGATATCTACACGTACTAACGTGGCATAATGCACCGAGTGTTTCAAAGGTGGTAGGTAATCCTTGAGGTAAATCCTTCGGGAATAAGTCCTCAAATTCCTGCAAAAGAAAGACAACATTTCTCGAAAGATTTCCAGCTATATTACTTGTGTTTAGGAGAATATTCTTATATAAAATCAACACAAGTGGAACATGTGCATGTAAAATCTCTCGCAACTCACTCTTTTGGGTCATATATTTTTTTTTTTCGGCCTCTTTTCTTTCAATCTTTTTTTCATCTATTTTTATCTCATTCTTTTTTTCTAAGGTCATCTCAATTTTTTTATCACTCTTTTTTTTCGGCCTCTTATCTCCTTTCCTTTTTCTAATGATCCTCTAAAACATAATTTGGATTCATAGGCAACAATACAATAGATTCTTTCTTCAAAGTAAAAGAATAACGATTTTTAAGCCGATCATGTACCACCCTCCGATCAAATTGTCATGTTCTACCCAACAAAATATGACAAGCCTGCATAGGCACCACAACACATAACACCTCATCTACATACTTACCAATAGAAAAAGAGACCAAAGCCTGCTTGGTCACTCTCACCTCCGCACAATCATTACCACTGTAGATGATATAGTTGATGATGCTTTAGAGTAGGAAAACTCAACTTCTCTAAAAGCTCACAAATCGCCATGTTTGTGCAACTCCCACCATTAATAATAAGACTACAAACCTTTTTTATTCACAAAACACCGGGTGTAAAATAAATTCTGAAAGAGTGGGTGCCCGGATAGCCAACTTGTGGCTAAGGGCTTTGATGACTCTTTATGTAAACAATATTTTGTTTAAATATAATTTACACTTTTATCATGGCATTGACTTTATCTTTCTTCATATTGTTATATTATGATATACTATTGTTGTTTTGATAAAGACCTTGAATATACTATAGTGTAAGTAAGATGTGGTAGCACATGGGGATGGCTATCATGAAACACATCTTATAGTCACTGTATATTCTAAAATGTTCCTAGTCAATTGAGCCGTCCGCAAATAAGGATAAGGATCGCTCGAGATTGAGACTAGCATTTGCGATGCCGAGTACCACGTTTCATTGGTATGGAACATAGAGATGTTCAAAGCATGCAAATGGATATTCATATGATGAATGATCGAACTACCCTATTCGGACTTTCCAAGTGGTTATCACTTATCGAGTGGATAAAGTCCGCGGTTTTGGCTGTACACCATTAGTCCTTATTACTTGAAACATCATTGAGACTCTATATGCTAGTACTGTACTTTGACTCGTTTACCGACTCTATTGGGGTCATCAGGTGTCGGGATTGGGTATAGTTACAACACGTATAGGAGTCGATGCTTTGTTGTCAAGGATTCACCACATACTTGCGAGTGTGGATATCCTATGCGATCTGAGGAGATATTAGTGTGACGAATCTCTGGCCAGAGTACATGATGTGTTTTAGGTTAATGAGTTTTCCTAGTAACACATGCGATGTCACTATTTGATCTCCAAGATGTAATGCATAGTTATCGAATCTCGAACGACTCTCGATATAGCAATGGTTGTTGATTCGATCGGGATATTTGGTTGAAGGGACCGTACTGTACGCTAACCAAAATCTACTGGTTCTTTCAGGCACTATCAGTAATACCTAGGGAATCATGGGGCGATGTTGCTAGGCGCTCTTACCATGATTCGATGGGTAAGTCGGAAATTGTTGTTCCGAGTCACAAGGAGTTGTGAGCCCACGGCTAGCTGTATTCCTGAACCATTGAGGGTTACACAAGTAATGGATTACTAAAACCCCGTAGAGATAGTTAAATTTAAAGAGTTAAATTTAATGAAAGAGAAGTTGGACTTCTTAACTAAAGGGATTGAGATTTCCTAAAATGACATAGGGATGAGCATTTTTGGAAATCACTGAATTCGGATTCAGAAAAATTATCTTGACTCTAAAAGATGCAGAAATGGTTTCTGTGCACATTGGTGAAATCAGTTTATCAATCGGAGTCACGATGAATGTTATATTAATTTCTATAACAACGGGCTTGGCTTGTTGGGCTTAAGTTATGGATTGTGGGCTTTAAGGAGTTAGAGTCCTGATACAATTATAACTAAAAATTATCTATAAATAGGACTGCAGTGTTCGAAAATTGTGTGTGATTTTCAGTCTTGAATTTTCGAAAATCAGTCTAGATTATTCTAGAGGATTTTCGAAATCCTCTGTCCCTTTCGGAGAAAATTCGGCTTGTGATTTTTATGAAAAATTACAATCTGAATTAACAGATCATATATGTTTATTCTCTACGCAAACTTCTGATTGATTTCTAGTGCAGTCAATCAGAGGGTTTTGTTTTCTATTCGTGGACCTGATTGAAGAAACGTTCGTTCATCAGTTTCGGGGATATACAACAAGAGTAGATTAAATTCTGTTGGTGTCCATAATCTCGCTTCGAGATTTTAAGGTAAAATATTTAATTGTGATTATTTATTTTACTTACACAAATTTAATCGTAAAAGTTTTGATACCCAGATATGGAATCGTTCCATATTAATAAAATAAAGTTTTTAAACTTCCGCTGCACCGGGTATCAATTCTAATTGATCTGAACACCGTTTTCCAACAGTGGTATCAGAGACAGGTTGCTCAGATCAAACGATTAAATTAATCGATTGTACAAAATTTTTAAGCCTCGTTTTTGAAACAAAACAAATTTTTTAAAAATCAAAATTTTGACGGGCAAAACACGTGCAGCGATTGGATCGCTGCCCAAAGGCAGTGATTGTCGCTGCCCAGGGCAGCGCACGGCGCTCCCTTTGGCTATCTTCCTCCTCCTAATGTTGAGCATTCAAAATCTTCCTAGTCACTAAAAATTCTCCAACAACCGCACCATTTCCCTCATCATCGGGATCATCCAAGGCAGGCTTGTCATCATAATTCTCAACATCCTCCTCACTCTCACTACAAGCATTCATAATCATTATTTTTTTATTTGGGCATTGGCTAGAAATATGACCAACACCTTGACATCTAAAGCATTTGATATCTCTAGAATGGTTAATAGGAGTTTCAGATTTATCTTGCAGTCCTTGATTTGGTGTCACTTTCTTGGTGTCAATCTTTGGTTTGGACACCGTCTTTCCATCATCTTGTTTTGCAACATTTGGATGCCAAGGAGTAGAAGATCCTACAATTGAGAAATTTCGACCAGCCCCTCTTCTCTTAAGTTGTTGATCCATTTTCATGGCCGTCTGCATCATCTCATCAAGATCAATACAATGTCAAAGCTCCACTTGATCTTGAATCTCTCGATTCAGGCCACACAAGAAATGTTCCATGGTTGCCTCTCCATCTTCTTCAATGTTGGTCTGAATCATGGTGGTTTCCAACTCTTAGTAATAATCTTCCACGCTCCTTGAACCTTGCTTCAAATTCTGTAAATACTTAAACATCTCACGAAAATAATGGTTAGGCACAAATCTCTTTCTCATAACCCGCTTCATCTCATCCCATGTTTCAATAAGATGCTCACCACCCCTCCTCTTAGTAGAAATCAACTGATCCAACCAAATTAAAGCATAGTATAAAAACTCCACCAACGCCAACCTCACTTTTTTTATCTCAGAATAGTGATGGCAATCAAACGCAAACTCCAGTCGCTTCTCCCACTCTAAATATGCCTCCGGATCAGATTTCCCATGAAAGGAAGGAATTTTAATTTTTATACTACTAATGTACCCATCCTCTCAACTCCCTTCAACGTATCTCCCACGCATCGCTCCCCTTTTATTTCTTTCACCCTCCTGACCTCGCCTATTCCTGCCCCAATTTTTGCCAAGACTCTCCTCATCCTCACCATCTATTAGAGTAGGTGCCCGTCGAGCCAAGTGTTGGCCGATGGTCCTTGAGAGAACTCTTGTATGAAAATCTTTATTTTAATAATATTTGACATTATTTAATTTGGCTCATACCCATGCTAGTTGCTTAGATAAAGCCCTTGAATATACAAATAGTAGAAAGAATATGAGATGGTCATGTGATGACTATCATGAAACCCATATTTGGAATACTGTATATTATAAATCATTCCTAGTCGATTCTGTCGCCACAAAGAAGGATAAAAGTCGCTCGAGCTTGAGACTAGTATTTGAGATATGAGGACCACGTTTCATTGGTAGAGGACATGGTGATGTCCAAGCATGCAAATAGGTGCTCCTTGTAGAGTGCTATGAACAACCCTCCCTAAATGACTTTCCAAGTGGTTCACACTTATCGAGTGGAAAGCTCCTAGTTTATGGTTGTACCCCATTAGTCCTTATGACCCAGAACAACATGGAGACTCTATATGATAGCGCTTCACTTTGACTTGTTTATCGACTCAAGTGGGTCATCAGGTGGCAAGGTTGGGTGTTGTGTCGAAACATATAAGAGTCGATGCATTGTAGTCGGGGATTCACCGCTTACCTACAGGTATGGATATCCTATGTGATCTCATGCATAAGTAGCTTGAAATATCTGATCAGAGTAGGTAGTAATTTAGAAAGGAGTTTTTTGAATTACACTTTCGATGCAACAACGAAATGACACATATTTATCGATTCAATGACAACTCTCGATAAACCAATGGTTGTCGAATCGGTCGGGATATATGAGTTGAAAGGACCGTACTGTACGCTAACCATAATTGAATGGTTCTTTCAGGCACTATCATTTGATACCTAGGGAGTCATGTAAGCAATGCTGCTAGATGTTTAACATGATTGGTTGGGTACTATCAAACTTGAGTTTTTTGACGTTTTTATTATCAAGTAGTTGATAAATAAGAATGGATCTATATAGGGTATGTTCATATAAGGGACTTGTTGATCCCAAATCACATGGAGATGTGAACCCACTGCTAGTTGTATCAATGAACCATTGAGGGTCACACAAGTAGTAGCTTTCTAGACCCCGTTGAGAATAAAATTAGTTCAATGTGTTGAACGACTTATAAAGGAATTTATAAGTAAAATGAATTAGAAATATGACTTCTAAAAAAGAATAAATGAGAAAATAACTTTTAATTTGTGATTGTGTTCCAAGATTAAAAGTTAACTTAAAAAATAATTATTTTTGAAAATTGTGATTTTCAAAACTATTATTATGAACTTAATTAAATTAATTCAAGAGTTGAATTAATTAAACACTAGTGGACCTTGTATAGTCCAAATAATTAAATTAATTCAAGTGTTGAATTAAACACTATTGGGTCTTGTAGAGTCCAAATAAAAATAGTGTTGAATAATTATTCTCCTAGTGGGCTTGAATGAGTTCAAGTGGATTTAATTAATTGATTGAAAATAAATGGTTTTAAGTTTGATAATTAATTAAATATTAAGTTCATGAGCCATGTATGTATATGTTTGACATATAATACATACAATACATGAGAAAAAATGAATATGAAGGGTTAAAAGACAAGGTGCAGACTTTTCTATGCAGGCCTTCACTTTTTCCATGCATGCTTTGTATTTTGTCCTAACACACTTTCTAAGTGTCATGACTAGCAATATTTATCTCATTATTTTCCATGGTGGCCGAAAACTTCCTCAATTATTCTCCAATTTTTGTCTTTCAACTTGGGAGAAAAGGCAATGAAATTCTCAATGAAAAATGTTTTAAATATTCTAGTGCATATTTAGAGTGGATCTACTTTGACTAGTCGTGGACCTAATTTGAAGAGAAGTCCATTTTCGAGCAAGAAGTGTTCTTGGAGGCTTGTTCCATTTTTTATCAAGGTGTACTCTTGGAAGCTTGTAGATAGTGTCTATCTTTTCAAGAGCTAAGTTGTTCACAACTTGGTTAGAGCCATAAATCAATCTTTTGAGATTGATAGTTTAAAATTTCTTAAACATCCTATGTATGTTTAATGTTTTGAATGCTACACATGTGCTCGATTTTTTCTTAAAATTTTAAACTTCCTCTTCGTTTCCGAGCACAAGAGAACCAATCCAACACCATCATCCTCATCCTCATCAAAATTTTTATTTTTATTTTACCTCCACTACCACCAACTTCAAGCCTACTTATTATTTCAGTAACGAACTCCAACTCGACCCTCATCGCAGCCTTCATCATCCTAGATAACTCCTCCTCTTGAGCATTAGAAATCCTAGGCTTGAACCATCACCTGATTCTTTACTAGAACTCATAGTACCTGCAAGAAATGGTTAGTAATAAAATTCCTCACTCAAATTCTCACAAGTCACTCCAAAATAATTCACTCAAAAACTCTTTTTCTTTTCACTCAAAAATTATGGAAGAGTTTTTTCTTTGTGTTGAAGTGTATTATACTCTCAAGTCCAAAAACTTACAGACACTTGAAGATTGACACACGTAGACCAAAAAAAAAAAAAAGAAGAAGAAGAAAAAGAAATTTTGGACAATTTTTGTAGTGACCCGTATCCGTAATTAGAGATTAATGAGTTTGTTAATCATGTGATCATGTTTGGATTAAGTAAAATATGATTAAGAAAATTTCAAATGGGTTAACGGAGTCAAGAAATGGATTCAGGACACTCAAAAATAGCCGGGAAGGTTCCAATGGTTCGGATGGTTCGGAGGCTCCGAACTGGGTTAGGAGGCTCCGAACTGGATCGAAGGATCCGAACCTAAGATTGGAGGATCCGAACTCGGATCGGAGGCTTCAAAGATAATGCTTCATTGGTGACATCATTGATGGGACTTCGGGGGATCCGAAGTCAGGATCGGAGTCTCCGAACAGGAACGGAGGCTCCGAAGTCAGGAACGGAGGATCCGAAGTCGAGTTCGGAGGCTCCAAACTTTGCCTATAAATAGGGGTCCGAAATTTCATTTTCAACTCGCACCTCTCCTTTTTCTCTCTCAATTCCTTAGCCTTCTAACTTAGATCTAGGGAATTCTAGGCGTCTTTTTCGGATTCCGAAAGTGTCATAGCGATCCAGGCATCATAGCGGAGCTGTGGCCTAGTTTTGAGGCAAGCGAGAGCAAAGGGCTAACGACGGACGCAGGTATAGCTTTGGCTTCCTAAAAATATTTAGGAGTATGCAATAGTTTAGTTAAGGATTTTAGAGATTAATTAATGATGCATGGGTAATTGCACTGTAGAGTTGATGATAGGCTTGGAACCTAGAGTGGGACTGCTAGGAACTGCTTGTATAAAGGTATGTAAGTACTGACTGAGATAGCCAGCGGGTTTTGCATGCTTATATGTTGCATTTGTGTGTCATATTATTATGCAGCATGTGCATATCATATTGTCTCTGTCCATCTTTTGAGATGAGCCATGTAGGGCCGCTCAGCCCTATTCAGACGATTGATGTTGAGCGCCCCGTGACCAATGAGTTAGCCGGCACTGGCATCTGGAAGACACGGTCTACGTCCATTAAGAATAAGCAGTGTACGCTGGGTTTGCTCCCTGGGTTGTACCACTCATGTCCTAGGTGCCATTACTGAGTAGTTGTATACAGTTATCCCAGATTTTGTTCCCTTGTCATGTGCATGCATCATATTTGTATGTTTTACCCATGCTTTTGTATTGATCTTAGAGCTCACGTCCAGTCTTTTCTGTGTATTTGGACACCCCATTCGATGGGCAGGTGTAGGTGTAGGATTGAGCACCAGGAGCTTGGAGTAGCTAGCAACCAGTGAAGACAACAGGATTAATTATAGGTTTTTGACCTGTAGGATTATTTATTCGATTGGGTTGTATAATCGAATTTGTTTAACCGGTTGTATTCTGCCGGTCTGTTTTTATTTAAGTCTTCCGCAGCGATTTATTTAATGCATGCTTAATTATACTCTTAACTCTGATTAGGTAGTGGATCCTGGTTGGGTCGCTACATTTATTGGTATCAGAGCATGCATGCAAGAGACTTAGGATATAGTATTAAGACTTTGGGTTATCCTTGTAGGATGGGTGAGACTTGTAAGAGGTAATGATGTGGCGATTGGGTTGCCCGAAGACTATCATCATCGGAAGGATTTCTGAAGATTTGGCTTATAGAATTCCAACATGTGCGGACAGGAGCAATGAATCGTGTCCGAGTTTTCAAGACTTCTAATCATGTGGATCCTAGCTTTGGATTGAGTACCGGATGCCAGAGGTAGTGGCAGAGGATTGGTAGGAACTTACTTGATGTTTGCGTCCATACCTTGATGACACTATTCTTAAGATTCTCCAATCGTAGTTGGAGAGATTGTTAGATAGACCTTCACTAGGGAATTCCTCGAGTGCCTAAGGCATGACAGGTTTCGAGCGTAAGGTCATTAAACTCATGCAAAACATGGTTTTTTTGGTATGCTTGTATCGATGCGTTCGGTAGGCAAACGAGAAACTTCATGTTCAAAAGCATGATTTGGTTACAAGAAGAATGTTGACGGTAGATCGTGAACAGAAGAGGTCGACTGATAGGCACTGATGTAGAGCGTAGCTGGTTAGGAGCTCGAGTTAATTTCTCCGGAAGTCTTGGCAGGACGAGATACCGAGAGAGTCAAGCAGGAGTATGCTTGCATTGATGCATGTGTCGATTAGAAGCTTCATGCTCCGAAGACTAGTATGATGATTTAAAAACTATATTGTTATAGTTGTAAAAAGTATTTCAGTTGTAATGAATCATCAGACTCAGATTGTATCATTCAAGTTTGGTTGTACATTTCATTGTATTTTGAATACTGTGTGTATTACATGGGATTGTAATTAAGAAAATTGTACATAACTTGAAACAATGATACGTGTAATATTTATCCAAAAATTTGTGAATGATTGCATGATTGTGTGGAAGGTTGGCTTGGTTTTTGTTGATTAGTGTCCAACTATTGTAGCTCATGGGATTTGAGTGGGCCGACTGTGACTGTTTGACTTGCGGTTAGTCTAGGCATTTTCCTAGGATTGAACTAGTTAGTCAGAAGGCTAAAATAGTGCCAGCGATGAGTGGACTCATCTAGAGGCATTAAGGGTATTGTTCGGTTTAGAACATTGTGCTTTGTTCTAGGTTGTTTCCTTAGAACAGTAGGCTGTCTGACCTTTGTTAGGTTTAGACTTGTGATGATGGGTTTTCATCGAGATTCCAGGTCAAGTATATTCCGAGAGTTGTGGACTATGACCATGACTAGACGTGATGGGGCGCGACCCTATGCCAGTATTACTCTGGGAGTCCTTGTACTTTAGAGGTTGCCTGGTAGCCTTTGTGCTTCAGGATTGGCGGTGGGAAGGCTACTCAGTCTAGGGATTTGGTAGCAGTCACAACAGGGTATGACCTTGAATTAGATATTAGGTTTGATATCATTTGCTAGATATCGTCTGATTTTGTCAGAGATATGGTTTGAGTGTTCTGCTATTAGAACCAGTCTTGGAGGGATTTTCTTGACGAGTGTGTACTTTGAGCAGATAGGTTTTAACCTTTGGGTTACTGCTAAATGTGTGGATCTAGTAGGTAGACGGATTTCTACCAGCGATGGCTAGGGGTTGTCATCAGAGTTGTTGTTAGAGTTTCCCTGTGATAGGATTCATCCAAGAACTTGGATGGGATGTTGTTTTAAGACTTCGAATCGAATACGAGGACTACTCCATGATGAATGACTTCATCTGTGATGGATTATATCAGATGTTAAGGATTTTACAAGACTATTTGAGATGAGAGGGAAGCGTGGCCTATACCCATGAAGCCTTGGTGGTTGTCCAGGTGGGTTATCGTGGTAAGCTACCTCAGTCTTGAGTTGTTGCACAATCTTAACAAGGGATATAATTAGGAGCGTGTCCGAAGATTGTGGAAATATTTGGGATTCGTTAGTTATGATTCTTGGACTTGATGAGTTGTGGCGTTCATCCCGAATGAACGAGGTAAGGATAGTAAGTCCAGTGATTGCGCTAAGTATTGTCTGATATTTTCAGAGGTTGAGTGTAGGATTTTCCATGGGATGGAAATGGTCTAGGTTGATAGATTGCGAGCAAATCTTGGGCTTAAATAGTCTTGATGTTGGATTAACAAGACAACGATTGGTAGAGCTAAGGTGGCACGGGATCTGTGCTAGTGACAACTACTAGTTATTGGCTAACTCTGTCAGAGTTAGGTTGATTAAGTCCAGTGTACGAGAGCTGTCAGTAGTAAGGCATGAGATTGTGTCGATAGGCTACTAATAGCTATTGTCTGGTTATCAAATATGTGTGTGTTGAAACCAGAGCAATTTGGGTATTCCAAGTGTTGAGAATAGTTCGTTATGGCAATGGAATCAAGTTTGATCTAGCCACGTAGGATGGATGATCAGTGGTTGTCTGATCGGACGAGTGCGAGTCTAAGTAGATCGATGAGTTCGATTGGTTGAGCCAATCAGTGATGATCGAGATGTAACAATTAAGAAATACTTGGGGTAGTATTTTTCTATTAGTGCTTAGGAGATGAGTACTTGGTACAGTCTCAGAGCATACGGCAATTTGGATGATTTAGAGTCTCTAGGATTGTCGGAGACGAATAATTTGGGATTGCTGTAATCGAGAACGATTGAAATTGGACTTTTATGGTCAAGTTAGGCGATAACTTGACAGTGGAGACAAACAAGGGAGTTGGTGGTTTCCTAGTATTATGCATTCTTGTTAAGAAGGAAACTAATATTGATTCCGAAAATTGCTTAGTGATAGAAATTGCGTACTCGGGTTGAGTAACGAAGGGGATCAGGATTTTCTGCTTCATGTGAGAGTTGTCCACTAACAAGATAATAAGGATGTCAACAGAATATTTTGACGAAGTGTTCCTGTGAGGACATCTATGTATACCGTTGTGTTTGGATCCGACGAGTAATTAAAAATTCTAATGGACAGTAGCAAGAGAACATCAGTTGTCTGATCGCGCTAGGTGACATTAGCTAGGATCTAGTTCTCGAGATCTAGCAGGTTGTGTCGCTAGTTTCCAGGATGAGATGTGTAATGCTGTTAAGGTGACTGAGGTAGTCAAGGATCGAATTAGTAGCCAACGAGGTTTGCCTTTGGGATTGAAGATTTCACAAGATTGTGACGGATCGAATTCGTTCTTTCCAGTCAGTGAGTCACATCCGTGCAGACTGTTTGTCAAGGATATTGCTTTTTCGTAACGGACAATGGTCGGATTTGTGATAGGTAGCTAGTGATGATGGTGTCATCAGAGACTCCGAGGTTAGTTATACCAGGTGCAATGACTGTCGAGTTTCGAGACGGAATAGGAAGTGTTTCCATATGTCTGTGCACTGTGGAATGTCCCAGTTGAGCATATTGGAGGGATCTTGCCTTAGTCTTTATGTACGCACAGTGATTGCGAGTGTGTATAACTATCAGGAGGATGTCCATAGATTGGGATTCATGGGTGAATAACCTATGGTCGATATGATGTAGATCATCAGAGGCATGATAACTTCCATTTTAGTGAATGTGGGCTTCGTAGGCCAATGGGTAAGAGATGACTTAGCATCATTATTGGCAAGCGATGATAGTTTTCATCAAGGCATAGTGTTGAGTAATACTCAGAAACATGAACTGTGATTCGCACTAGAAATGGTGGGATGAATTCCCAGTAATGCTTGGGAAGCTCGTTTGCTTCGGTGGAGCATGGGAAGGATGACCAGTCTGGAATCGTGTTAAGCAGTTACGTTGGAGTATAGCTTTGTGTCAACTAGATTCTCTCGGGGAGAAATTCGGAATTTGCTGTGACAGCACAGTGTTGGGAATGGTGTTTCCTGACTAGAGGTGTTAAACACAGAGAACTTTTGGAATCATTAGATGCTTAGATTCGATTAGTGATTCGATGAATGTCGTAAGCTAGTCAGGTTATGACTTGGCCTTCGTCAGTCTAAGAATTCCCTTGGGATGATGATCTCGATCAAGCGGGTGTTTGTAACCTTCATGGTCAGGGAGATCGTGGTCAAAATGGAAGATGTATCAGTGTTGTGATATGCTAGTGCCGGAGGAGTTCGACTGTCGACCAGTAGCGCAATAATCTTCAGCTGGGAGAATGTTAATGTGGTTCAGCATTAGTGGAGCTTACAGGGAATTCGACAAGATTCTGAGTGTGTCGGAAGTTATTTCGACCAGATATTCAATCAAGGATTTTTAGTACGTTCTCGAGGTTTACCCTAGATTTCGAGGACGAAATCATTTAAGGGGGGAGAATATAGTGACATGTATCCGTAATTAGCGATTAATGAGTATGTTAATCATGTGATCATGTTTAGATGAAGTAAAACATGATTAATAAAATTTCAAATGGGTTAACGGAGTCCAGAAATGGATTCAGGACACTCAAAAATGTCCGGGAAGGTTCCAAGGGTTCGGATGGTTCGAAGGCTCCGAACCGGGTTAGGAGACTCCGAACTGGATCGGATGATCCAAACTCGGATCGGAGGCTCCGAAGATAATGCGTCATTGATGAAGTCATAGATGGGACTTCGGGGAATCCGAAGTCAGGATCGGAGGCTCCGAACAGGAACGGAGGCTCCGAAGTCAGGAACGGAGGATCAAACCAGTTCGGAGTATCCGAAGTCGAGTTCGGAGGCTCCGAACTTCGCCTATAAATAGGGGTCCGAAATTTCATTTTCAACTCGCACCTCTCCTTTTTCTCTCTCAATTTCTTAGCCTTCTAACTTAGATCTAGGGAATTCTAGGCGTCCTTTTGGGATTCCGAAAGTGGCATAGTGATCCAGGCATTCTAGAATATATAATATTTAGAATAAAGGCAGAGCTGTGGCCTAGTTTTGAGGCAAGCGACAGCAAAGGGCTAACGATAGATGCAGGTATAGCTTTGGCTTCCTAAAAATATTTAGGAGTATGCAATAGTTTAGTTAAGGCTTTTAGAGCTTAATTAATGATGCATGGGTAATTGCACTGTAGAGTTGATGATAGGCTTGGAACCTAGAGTGGGACTGCTAGGAACTACCTGTATAAAGGTACGTAAGTAATGACTGAGATAGCCAGCGGGTTTTGCATGCTTATATGTTGAATTTGTGTGTCATATTATTATGCAGCATGTGCATATCATATTGTGCATGTCCATCTTTTCAGATGAGCCATGTAGGGCCGCTCAGCCCTGTTCGGACGGTTGATGTCGAGCTCCCCGCGGCCGACGGGTTAGCCGGCACTGGAATCTGGAAGACACGATCTACGTCCATTAGGAATGAGCAGTGTACGCAGGGTTTTCTCCCAGGGTTGTAACACTCATGTCCTAGGCGTCATTACTGAGCAGTTGTATACAGTTATCCTAGATATGGATACCCTGTCATGTGCATGCATCATATTTGTATATTTTACCCGTGCTTTTTTATTGAGCTCAGAGCTCACGTCCAGTATTTTCTATGTATCTGGACAACCCATTCGACGGGGCAGGTGTAGGTGCAGGATTGAGCACTAGGAGCTTGGAGTAGCCAGCGACCAGTGAAGATAACAGGATTAGTTATAGGTTTTTTCCCATTAGGATTATTTATTCGATTGGGTTGTGTAATCGAATTTCTTTAACCGGTTGTATTTTTCCGGTCTGCTTTTATTTAAGTCTTCCGCGGCGATTTATTTAATGCATGCTTAATTATTCTCGTAACTCTGATTAGGTAGTGGATCCTGGTTGGGTCGCTACAATTTTGAATTTTGACTTGCACCCAAAAATGAACAAAGACAAAAGACTTGACCACAAGTTATTTTGATTCTTCTATTTTATTTTATTTTTTTAATCTTTCGGTCCTTTCTATTTTTTTTTACCGATTTTCAAACTCTTTTTTTTTAATTTTTAATTTTCACTTTTTTTAATTTTTTATTTGAATTTTTCTGATAACTTGTAGTGCAATAAAATAAAACTTGGGCAACAAGATTAACAGACACGACACAAAAATTGACGAAGTATAGACACAGATGAAAAACAAAAGAAAACGAACGAAGAATACGAAGAACGAATAAAAAGGATGAAGAACAAATTATGAATCAAAGATATTAAAAACTTACTTATTTCAAAACCCTTTCTCTTGATACCAACTCATATGAATCTGATTAGCTATGAAAAAAAACACAATTGTTGTACAAATCGCGCCCTTAATTCAATAACAAAAAATAATCAAAGATTTTTTCCGACCTTGAAACAAGTAAAAACAAATAGATAAATTTGGATATTCACCCCTAATTGATAAACATTTAGTAATAAATAATCACGAAACAATTGTAATTCAACGAGACCTTCAAATAACTTGTTTTTGACAATCTACGATGAAAAACAACCGACAAACGCCACAAAGTTTATGAAACTTTGATAAGTTTGATTTTTTATGAACAAAGAAAAAAGCTTCACAAAGTTCTAGAAAGAATTTTAATTGATCAATAATAAAATCTGAATTGTATTAAAAAATAATGAATGTATTGTATTTATATTACAACCCAAAATAATAAAAGATAATGCAAAATATATCTAAAAATAGCAAAAAGATATTACTAAAAGTTTCCTAATAGACTTAAAACACTCAAAAATAACAAATAATAACTAATTCCCGAACACACACACAACACGATGCATTGTATGTAAAACCCGAACAAGCGCAGATGCTCTTAGATTGTGGCGCAGATGTGCAGAAAGGTAGTAGACTTCTATTTGGCAAAAATTTCTTACGCCCAGAAGAGTTACTTGTCAAGAAGAGACGCGCGATCTTGAGAAACTAGCGTGTAGATGCGCTTCATTAATGGCGCAGATGCGTGATTCCCTGGGCAAAGCAGCGCATACGCGCTTGGCTTAGGCACAGAGGCGCTTCCTCCTTTTCTCCGATTTTCTTAATTTTCTTCATTTTCTTGGTCTTTTGTCAATTATATAACATTAAAGAAACCTCCAAATTGATCTTCAAGAACTCCAACTCCATCTTGATAATTTGTCATCAATGTTTGAAAGTTCCTCTTTAAATTTCTTGCTCCAACCCCTCGTAATTGGTCCACGTGGCATCTCCCACGGATCTTTAGTCTCCTTATCAACTTGTCCAATACGTGCACCATCCATGATCACATCACACTGCTAAGTCAATGTTTAGGGATACATAAGGCAACTGATGGCTTTTGAAAAATATATTTGAGATGACTGAATGTGATGCACCGATATCTATTAAAACAAGAGCACGTATGCCACACAATAATAAAGTACCTGCTATCATACGGTCACTCTGCGCATTAGACTAGTCCTTGCTAAGGACAAATACATGTCCCTAAGCTCGAGGTTGCGAGTATAAGGACCCAGTTGTGTTGACAGCTAACGTGGTTGGACATAAGCGTGAGATCCACTAGCAACTCAAGTACTAGTTCTCCTGCTAGAGTAGGATAATCTCTCAAAAGATGTCCTTACTCACCACAAATGAAGCATGCTCCGGATGCCCTATGGCATTACAATGTCGGGTTCTTCCATTCGCAGTGATCACATCACCCTTCCTTCTTTTTCTTACCAAAATGAAAAAATCTTCAAGTACCTAAAGAAGTAGAAGTAGAGGTAGAAGTAGAACCTTGATTTTTGAAAGTTTTAGCACATGACCCAAGTGATCCACTAGGTGTAGCAGAAAGAAGTGTCTTGTAATGTTCACACTAGTCTCCGCCTATCGCCAGCGATTCACCAAAGTCTCATAAAATGTCAGATCATTGACCCGATTGAAGATGTCTTGGTTTAAGCCCTACAAGAAGTGATCATATTGGGCCTCGAAACTTGCACTGATGTGGCTACAAAATGGCAGCAATTTAATGAATTTTTACTGGTATTCATCGACGATCATAGATCCTTGTTTCAAGTTCAGTAACTCTATGGATTTCGACTGTTAGAGAGCTAAGGTAAAATATAATTTCATAAAATTTTGACGGAAATCTTCCCACAGTACTTGGCCTTTCTTCAGAAGTAGCTGGGAAGATTTGGAGTTCCACCATTTCCTTGCACTCCCTTCTAGAATAAAATTCAGAACTTCCATCTTTTGCTCCTCAGTGCAGTCAAAATATTTGAAACTACTCTCCATTCTCTCCAACCATGCTTATGCCACCTCAGGGGTCTGTTGTGAAAAATTCCTCGCAAGCGTACGAGTGTCAAGTTTTAATAAAGTGATAAAATCAGATATCGATCCCACAGGGAGTAAAATGAAAATATTCAGTGCTTGTAATTAAAATAGTCTAAACATTATCTAGAAAATCAATATTTGAGAAATTTGCAATAAATAAAAATAATCAGGATGTTTTTGATAGCACGCACACAACTTGCGGATATAATCAATCAGAGAAAATTGGTCTAGAGGTATAGATTTCACCTGGTTTCAACAAAAGTCAATCCTAATTAATTAATATTCATGAATTTTAATCAATTAATAGCCAAGAACACTTAAGTGTATTATTCCCCTCTCCCGAGCAACAAATAATGTTTATCAACTACAATTCAATTCCAATATTCCTATTAAGAATTTATCGCAGTGATCTATCACAAAACAATGTTCTTTTTAAAAGCTCTGTTAAAATCATACACTCTTTCGAGCTGTATAAATAATTAACAGTGTAGTTTCTAATGTCCTATTCAAAATCCCCTCTCCCGAGCAATGATTTCAAATAAATATAGCAAATCAATTATTGATCAGATAATTGAGAAGACAATCAATTCCAAAAAAAAACAATTAATCTAGAAGAAACTCAATTCAATAAAATCAAAAATTCATGAAAGCGTCTACACCAAGTTCCATCCGACCTCTAGACTATAAAAATTTAGTTCATCATAAAATTCTGAATAAACCAAAACATGTTCAAAAATCCAAACATAAATTCAGAATTAAATAAATAAAGATAAAATAAACGAATTCGTCGTCGACGCCGTGTCCGGTCTATCGAACTTCGTCTTTGTTATTCAGATAAAGCTCCAGAAATCTCCCAGAAAAATCTCACAATCAAAACCTATCTCTGATGTGTAGTGTTTTAGTGTGTGGCGGCTCTTTTTTTTAGTCTGATCAAAATTCCCTTTTATAACTTGCACAAAAGCCCAACAAAAAAAGCCCAAGAATTTATTGCCCGATTTAATAAAATTTCCAAAACACCATCAGGGCGGGCGCTCAAGTGAAGGCGCGGGCGCGCCTTAATCTCGATTTCAATTCTCTCAAAAACATAGCATTGCGCGATTGCTCTAGTTTAAGCGCTAACAAGAAGCGCTAATCTTTGGCCCAATGAAAAGCCCAATAACTTTCTTTCTCCTTGTCTTGTCGTTTCTTTTCCTTTTACTTTTTTTCTCTTTATTTTATTTTCTTCTCTTCTTTTTCCTCCCTTTTTCACATAAAATCAATAATTTCCTACACTCACAAAAATAACAAAACACCCACATAAATCTGCTCGAAACAAACAATTAATAATTAAAATCATATATAAATTAAGTATATAAAATATACTTATCAAATACCCCCAAACTTAGACTTTTGCTAGTCCCGAGCAAAACTATTAAAACCAATAAATTCCAAAAACTCATTCTATAAACCAACAAGAATAGTCAAGAAATATTATGGAGCAATGGCCTCAACAATGATTTCAAAGAATTTTCAAATCCAATCTCATCCAACCTACTAACACTTGAAAGTTTCAGTCATAACAAAATAACCGCATAAACTCACAATCTCCGCAACTCAAGTTCAAAACACTATTCTCCAAGTTCAATTCAAACATTCATAGATCATAAGGACTTTTCAAGGTTAGCATTGGATCAAATATAGGATATAAAATCAAAAACACTCACAATTAGGTAAATGCAAAGAATAATAGTGTGTGCGTGTTTCGATCAAAATTCATAATCATTAAAAGCATCAATCAATAGTCCATAGGATAAATTCTCGCAACTCTTCTCCACTAGTATATTGGGCAACTGAGACTCGGTCAATAAGACTTAATTGGCTCATAATGTAAGGTCTGGCTCCTGGCTACAAATGAAGGATAAGAATTCAAATTAGGGAGTAATTTATATTCATGCTTAACTCTAATTTCAACTCCCTTACATTCACAATTTCACACTTAATTTTTCTCTCAATTCACTTCACTGATTCAACTTTTTCTCACAACTTCTTTCACAACTTTTTCAATTTTTTTTTTTCTTTCTTTCTACTACCTCTTTTCATCTTTTCAATTCATCCACCATACCATTCCATTTTCACAAATATCAACTAAGAGCATAAAACAATTTAGCATTCAAATTACTACCTTAAAGGTAGGAATTAGTGTATAAGCTATTCAGGTAGTCAATGTAGGACCTTGAAATAATTACGAATGGAGGTTTAGTCACACGTTTACACGCATGCCATTCGATTTTCAATAAAGCTCAAATAAGGTACTTGGGATACATATAAAATAGGTAGCTTGAAAGGCTCAAACGAATTCAGAAAAATCGCCTAAATCATTCCTAATCTCAGTTTTTCCCGTATTTCGCCTCGAATAGTGTCCGAACTAGTTCTAGACAAGTCTCAATCCACAATTAATTCATACAAATTCCAATCAGTGCAGAAAATATAATCATCAGCAGTTAACGATGATTTTCAACAAATTTCAGATCATGTACCTCAATGTACTAATATACGTGTAGGCTCAAATAGGCAACTAAGGATAAAATTTCAATGAAAATCAGGCCCAAAAATTTCAAACAATGCCTCAATCATATCTATGTATGTATGTCTCAAAAATCAGATTCAAGTATTAATCACAGAGTATATAGAAAATTGTTCATTCACTTGGTTCCATTTTTCTCAAAAATATTTTGTCAGATAGGTAGATAATCATGGATTTCAGTTATAGCACAAAAAATATTTTTATCATCAGCAGCCATGCATCCAATTCTTTCTCGACTTCTTTTCAACTCAACTCAACTAACACAACAACTAAACTCAACAAAAATTTTATCAATGAAGCACACAATAAAGCTCAACTACTCAACTAAATCATTGCACAAAATGATTCATCCCCCCAAACTTAATATAATCATTGTCCCCAATGATTTAAAAACAAAAAAATGAATAAGGGACACGGGACGCATACCTTTCGACACCGAGCATCAGTACCCGATGTTATCAAAATTTCCATGAAAAATAATTCGCAGCCGCAAGACCATTTGAGAGGTGATTTGGAGATGAGCACGACATGAAATTTCAATTCAACCTGAAAAGAATACATGCACATGATTTAAAACACAAAAAAATTAAACGCAAAGCAATACAAGCATAAAACGCTTAATGGCTAATGGAAAAGAACGAGTGCTAGGCATAGTAAAGCCATGAAGGTCAATGGTGCATGGATGAAGGGCCTTGGATAGGCTGTCATGACAGCATGAGTCGCACATGGTTGGATTGTTGTAGCTATTGGATGAAGGGGATCGGTTAACTCGTGCACGAAAACGCAGCGGAAATATAAAATTTTTAATAAAAGAAATCCGAGCACTTGTGTAGTATTCAAAAACTCAAACAACCATAGGGTGTTTAGAATTTTACCTATCAATCTCAAAGATTGATTTGTGGCTCCAACCAAGTTGATAAACAACTAGGCTCTTGAAAATAGTAGACTCAATCTACAAGCTTCCAAGAGCACTCCTTGCTCAAAATGGATTCAACTCTTCGAGCCTCCGAATTAGGTCCACGACTAGACGATCTAAATCCACTCTAAATATGCACTAGAATATTTAGAAGATTTTTCATTGAGATTTTTCTTTTCTTCTTCCAAAAAAATTGAAAGAAAACACTTGGAGAGAAATATAGAGTGTTCGGCCACCTCCTTCAAAAATTGGAATGGAATGAATTGTGTGTTTGTATATATTATTCCAAATAATATATTAAAGGAGAGGGATTAATGAGTACAATTAAGCCATGCATGGAAAATTGCAAGATATGCATGGAAAATTTCAAACCATCTTACAACCCTTCAAATTTCATACACACACATATATATATCATATATATATATATATACACGCCTATATATATATACATATATAAATATATATATTTAAATGTAATTTGAACTTATTTTTAATTAATTATTAAACCTAAACCCATTTAAGTTTAATCAATTAATTAAATTTAACTTGAACCCATTCAAGACCACTAGTATCAATAATTATACAACACTATAATAATTTGAGCTCTACTAGACTCAATAGTGTTTAATTAATTCAACACTTGAATTAATTTAATTATTTGTACATTAAAATGTCTACTAGTGTTAAATTAATTCAACACTTGAATTAATTAACTAAGTTCAAAATAATAGTTTAGAAAATCACCATTTTCATAAACTAATTATTTTAAGTCAACTTTTAATCTTGGAACACATTCACAAATTAAAAGTTACTTATTCCATTCATTCTCCAATTTAGAAGTCAAACTTCTAATTTATTTTACTTATAAACTCCTTTATAAGTTGTTCAACACAATGAACTAATTTTAATCTCAACGGGATCTAGAAAGCTAGTACTTGTGTGACCCTCAATGGTTCACTGATACAACTAGCAGTGGGTTCACATCTCCATGTGATTCGGGATCAACAAGTCCCTTATATGAGCATATCCTATATAGCTCCATTCTTATTAATCAACACATTGATAATAAGAACGTCAAAAAACTCAAGTCTGATAGTACCCAACCAGTCATGTAAACATCTAGCAGCATTGCTTACATGACTCCCTAGGTATCAAATGATAGTGCCTGCAAGAACCAATCAATTATGGTTAGCGTACAGTATGGTCCCTTCAACTCATATATCCCGATCGATTCGACAACCATTGGTTTATCGAGAGTTGTCATTGAATCGATAACTATGTGTCATGCCGTAGTTGCATCGAAAGTGTAATTCAAGAAACTCCTTTCTTAATTACCACTTACTCTGATCAGAGATTTCAGCTACGTATGCATGATATAACATAGGATATCCATACCCGTAGGTAAGCGGTGAATCCCCGACTACAATGCATTGACTCCTATATGTTTCGTCACAACACCCAACATTGCCACCTGATGACTCCAGATGAGTCGGTAAACAAGTCAAAGTGAAGCACTAGCATATAGAGTCTCCATGTTGTCCCGGGTTATAGGACTAATGGTGTACAACCATAAACTAGGACTTCTCCACTCGATAAGTGAGAACCACTTGGAAAATCCTTTAGGGAGGGTTGTTCAGTGCACTCTACAAGGAGCACCTATTTGCATGCTTGGACATCTCCATGTCTCCTACTAATGAAACATGGTACTCACATCGCAAATACTAGTCTCAAGCTCGAGTTTAGAATATACAGTATTCCAAATATGAGTTTCATGATAGTCATCACATGACCATCTCATATTCTTTCTAATATTTGTATATTCAAGGGCTTTATCTATGCAGCATGCATGGGTATAAAGATAAAGATGTGCCAAATTAAATAATGTCAAATATTATTAAAATAAAGATTGTCATACAAGAGTTCTCTCAAGGACCATCGGCCAACACATTGGATCGACGGGCACCTACTCTAACAATCTCCCACTTGCACTAGAGCCAACTACCCATATTCTTCAAACCCATTGATTCGCGATGCTTTTCGAACAATGGTCCTGGTAAAGGCTTAGTTAGTGGATCAGCAACATTATCTGCGGAGGCGACTCTGTCTAACAAGACATCTCCTCGTTCCACAATTTCCCGGATGATGTGATATTTTCTCAGTACATGTTTGGATTTCTGATGAGACCTTGGTTCTTTTGCCTGAGCAACTGCACCAGTGTTGTCGCAGTACACCGGGACTGGATCAACTCCATTAGGAATAACGCCCAACTCTTGGACGAAATTCCTAATCCAAACAGCTTCCTTTGCAGCATCGGATGCAGCAATATATTCTGCCTCAGTGGTTGAATCCGCAGTGCTATTTTGCTTGGAACTCTTCCAAAAAACAGCAGCACCATTGAGCATGAATATAAAACCGGAAGTTGACTTCGAATCATCAACATCGCTTTGGAAGCTAGAGTCGGTATAGCCTTCCAATTTTAGTTCTCCACCCCCATAAACCAAGAACATATTCTTAGTCTTTCTCAAATACTTGAGAATGTCTTTCACAGCTTTCCAGTGTCGAAGACCAGGGTTCGATTGATATCTACTTGTAACACTAAGTGCAAAGGCCACGTCAGGAAGTGTAGATATCATCGCATACATGATACTACCAATTGCAGATGCATATGGAATGCGTGTCATCGTCTCTATCTCTGCATCATTTTTGGGAGACATGGACTTGGATAGAGACACGCCATGACACATTGGTAGATGTCCTCTTTTAGACTCATCCATCGAGAACCTCTTCACGATGGTATCAATGTATGTGGACTGGGTGAGACCAAGCAATCTTTTCGATCTATCCCGATAGATTTGTATTCCCAATACAAAAGATGCTTCACCCAAGTCCTTCATCGAGAACTTACTCGATAACCATACTTTAGTTGATTGCAACATTCCTACATCATTCCCAATGAGTAGAATGTCATCAACATAAAGTATCAGGAATGTCACAGCACTCCCACTGACCTTCTTATACGCACATGGTTTCTCAGGATTTTTAGTAAACCCAAACTCTTTGATTGTACCATCAAATCTGAGGTTCCAGCTCCTAGATGCCTGTTTGAGACCATAGATAGATCTCTGAAGTTTGCATACTTTATGCTCACTTCCGATAGATGTGAACCCTTCAGGTTGAGACATGTAAATTTCTTCCTTAATATCCCATTAAGAAAAGCTGTCTTCACATCCATCTGCCATATTTCATAGTCATACCATGCGGCAATGGCAAGCAATATCCTTATGGACTTGAACATTGCGACTAGAGAAAAAGTTTCTTCAAAGTCAACTCCTTGCCTTTGAGTATAACCTTTTGCCACCAATCGAGCCTTGAAGGTCAGAACCTTCCCATCCGTCCCAAGCTTCCTCTTGTAAATCCATTTACACCCTATAGGAACAATTCCTTCAGGTGGATCCACAAGATTCCACACTTGGTTCGAATACATGGAATTCATCTCAGATTCCATAGCTTCAAGCCACTTGGATGAATCGGCATCAGACAATGCTTCCTTTAAGGTCCTTGGATCACATCCATGGTCAGGCTCATCTTGGCCCTCTTCAAGAAGCAGACCATACCTCATAGGTGGTCTTGAGATCCTCTCGGATCTTCTAGGAGCTAGTGTCTCCTCTCTTGGCTGTTCGGGTGTGGGTTCCACAATCGTGGGTGTTTCTCGAACTTCTTCGAGTTCTATCATCTCCCATTTTCTATCCAATAGAAATTCCTTCTCCAAGAAGGTTGCATTCCTAGAAACAAACACCTTTGTTTCTTTGGGATGATAGAGATAATATCCAACCGAATTCCTTGGATATCCCACGAAGTAGCATAAAATGGATCGAGCATCCAATTTATCTCCCACTATCTGCTTCACATAAGCAGGGCATCCCCATATTCTTAGATAAGAATACTTTGGAGATTTTCCCATCCATATCTCATATGGTGTCTTATCAACTGCCTTTGAATGGACATTGTTCAACAACAGTGCCGCTGTCTCAAGTGCATATCCCCAAAAGGATGGCGGCAACTCCGTGAACCCCATCATAGACCGAACCATGTCCATCAAAGTTCGATTACGACGTTCTGAAACACCATTCAACTGAGGTGTACCAGGAGGAGTCCACTGTGAGAGAATCCCATTCTCCCTAGGATACTCTTGGAATTCAGTACTCAAGTATTCACCACCTCGATCCGATCAAAGTGCCTTGATGCTTCGTCCCAATTGTTTTTCTACTTCATTTCTGAATTCTTTGAACTTTTTAAAAGCTTCAGATTTGTATTTCATCAAATACACATACCCATACCTAGAGAAGTCATCGGTAAAGGTAATGAAGTAAGAATGTCCGTGCTTAGTGGTGATGCTAAGTGGACCACACACATCTGTATGGATCAAATCCAACAGTCCCTTGGCTCGCTGCACATGGCCCTTAAAGGGAATTTTGGTCATCTTTCCTTTTAGACAGGGTTCACAAGTAGTAAGAGAATTAATATCAGACATATCAAACATGCCTTCTCCCACTAGCTTGTTCATCCTTTTAAAAGATATATGACCTAATCGAGCATGCCATAAGTGTGCTGGATTTAGAGTATCTTGTTTTCTTTTGGATGTTGTTGATATCTCTTGGACATTATACATAGGAATATCTTTTAATTTTAAATTATAGAGATCATTTTCCAATTGTCCTGTACCAATTAAACATTCATTCTTGTAAATATTGCAAACACCTTTGCCAAATAAACAAGAATATCCATCTTTATCAAGCATAGAAATGGAAACAATGTTTTTCACCAATTCTGGTACAAACAAAACATCTCTCAAACATAATTTAAAATCATTGTCCAACAATAAGTAAACATCTCCAATAGCTTTGGCTGCAACTCTTGCCCCATTCCCCATCCTCAAGAAGGTCTCACCATCTCTGAGTCTCCTACTTCTTGTCATCACCTGCAAATCATTACAGAGATGTGAGCCACAGCCGGTATCCAATACCCAAGAAGAAGAGTTAAGTGAAATGTTTACTTCAATGTAGAACATACCTTTTCCAGAACCATTCTGGTCAAGATATTCCTTGCAATTACGCTTCCAATGTCCAGGTTTTTTACAGTGATGACAGACGTCATTAGTATTGTTAGCATTAACTGGTGTGGCTACCACAACAGGACTCGGAGCTTGCCTCTTCAAGGGCACGTTCTTTTTGGGAGCATGGAAGGAACGCTTCTTTCCCTTCCCATGTGGTCTATTCTTTGAACCAGATGAAGATCCCACATAAAGAACCGGCTTCTCTTTCTTGATTGTGGATTCAAACGTAACAAGCATGTTAACCAACTCCTCAAGGGTTGGATCTAACCTGTTCATGTTGAAATTCACAACAAAAGGATCAAATGAGCTAGGCAGTGACAAGAGCAACACGTCTGTGGTCAACTCAGTTGGTAGCACAAGATCCATGCTAACGAGTTTCTCCACGAGCCCAATCAACTTCAGGCCATGCTCATGGACCGAAGCCCCATCTCGCATGCGCAAAGTGATTAGCTCCTTGACAATCGCATGTCGAAGTGGGCGTGTTTGTTCACCAAAGAGTTCTTTGAGATGCAAATGAATGTCAGCAGCATGATTTGCACTCTCAAAACGTCGCTGAAGCTCATCATTCATAGAAGCCTGCATATAACACTTGGCTTTCAAGTCATGGTCACACCAATCCTTGTAAGTCTGTAGCTCCTCAGGGCTACAATCAGTCGGAGCCGCATCAGGGGGCGACTCATCAAGTGTGTATGCAATCCTTTCCGAGTTCAAGGCAATTTTTAAATTTCTTAGCCAATCGAGGTAATTTGGACCGGTCAGTAAATGTTTGTCGAGTATTGCAGACAACGGATTGCGAATTGATGACATTGTCAAAACTTGTACTGAAAAATAATAACAGATAAATGTCAATGACTATTTAAAAATAATTAATAAGATATAAAGTATGGACTTTAACTTTATAAATTTTTACTCCCACTGTTTTGACATTTTTACTACCCTCTAGTAAAAACGGGAAACTCCTTTCCTCAGTAGGTACATAAGGTCCAATTAGCCAATTACGATCCCGAATAATATCAGCCAATCATAATTTCTAAAAGGTAGTTTCCAATTGCATCTCCATGCAACCCTTACGTAAACTTTTGTCTCACGCTTGATTAGGACCCAATAAAATGACTTCGTTCATCTTTACGTGTCAAGCCTTACCCATCGATATCGAACCTTAATGGACGGTCGCCATGAGTTCCTCCAATAATATGAGCCGAAGTCATGGGAGTTCCACGTAGTTCACATCACCATGTCAATGGATGTCACAGATTTCCGGCATCCAAGCCCACCCAATAATATGAGCCGAGCATTGAATACGGGTAGCGTTCGTCATGCATCCATTGTCGATGGAAGACATGGAAATTATAAACAAATTTATAATTCCCCTTTTCGGGCTTGATATAAATTTTGAATCTAATTCAAAATGAGGGTTTTTAATTTTGAAAAGGTCTCATCATTAATTTTAAAGATCGCCATGTTTGATCGTATGTTTGCCGGATTCATGCAACTTTGTTATTATAAAATAATAACGCACATACTAATTAATAAGGATGATTAATCGCCCCAAAAACTATTTGGCCCGTGTGAGCCAAACACGGGCCTAGGTCCAATTCCTAGGGAATGCATGGGATGCAAATGCAACAATTACATAAGCTTCCAATATTTACATGTCTTGAATCTTCATAATTCATCATGGCCCACCATCTTCCAATCTTGAACTTCCGCTATTAAATATTTTACATGAAAATATCCATGGCAAATAGGGATACATCTCATGGGGTGGGAACGGGCCATAAACCAAGCCCACTTTGTAATTTGATAATTATTACAACCATTCAACACAAAATATCCTAGCATACACCTAGCAAATTGGTCTTGGACTTTTAATCATCCTTCATGCACAATATCACATATCATACACCATCAATTAATTATCTCAATAATTAATTGATCAAATATTATATATCTTGCTCCAATCACTAACCACCACAATTATAAAATAAATTAATAAAATAAACAAACACCTTTGTTTACTTTCAAATTAATTTATTTATAATTGAATTTCTTGTAAATCACAATTTACTATAAATAATCAAAGTCACACATTAACTATTTATTTTATGAGAAAAATCACATATTATAAAGTTTAATTTTTCATAAAAATCAACTATAATATATTTAACAATTTAGGGCCTATGACACATGATATTCCAAAACACCTTTTGAAAAACTCAAGTCGTCATAGTCGTCACCGAAACTCCGTCGCCGGATTCCGGCCAAAAAAAAATTTTTTTTTTTATTAAAAATATGGGGCAGCCCACGGCTGCCCCTAGGAAACCTTCGGGCAGCCCAAGGGCTGCCCGAAAATAAAAAATAATTTTTATAAAATTTTCCCTAAATGTTAAAATATTGATTTTCTCATGCGGTTAGAAATTGACCTCAACATAATATCTAACAAATACTACACAAAAGAGTAACCTAGGCTCTGATACCACTGAAGGGGATCGGTTAACTCGTGCACGGAAACGCAGCGGAAATATAAAATTTTTAATAAAAGAAATCCGAGCACTTGTGTAGTATTCAAAAACTCAAACAACCATAGGGTGTTTAGAATTTTACCTATCAATCTCAAAGATTGATTTGTGGCTCCAACCAAGTTGATAAACAACTAGGCTCTTGAAAATAGTAGACTCAATCTACAAGCTTCCAAGAGCACTCCTTGCTCAAAATGGATTCAACTCTTCGAGCCTCCGAATTAGGTCCACGACTAGACGATCTAAATCCACTCTAAATATGCACTAGAATATTTAGAGGATTTTTCATTGAGATTTTTATTTTCTTCTTCCAAAAAAATTGAAAGAAAAAACTTGGAGAGAAATATAGAGTGTTCGGCCACCTCCTTCAAAAATTGGAATGGAATGAATTGTGTGTTTGTATATATTATTCCAAATAATATATTAAAGGAGAGGGATTAAAGAGTACAATTAAGCCATGCATGGAAAATTGCAAGGCATGCATTAAAAATTGCAAACCATCTTACAACCCTTCAAATTTCATACACACACATATATATATCATATATATATATATATATATATACACGCCTATATATATATACATATATAAATATATATATTTAAATGTAATTTGAACTTATTTTTAATTAATTATTAAACCTAAACCCATTTAAGTTTAATCAATTAATTAAATTTAACTTGAACCCATTCAAGTCCACTAGTATCAATAATTATACAACACTATATTAATTTGAGCTCTACTAGACTCAATAGTGTTTAATTAATTCAACACTTGAATTAATTTAATTATTTGTACATTAAAATGTCTACTAGTATTAAATTAATTCAACACTTGAATTAATTAACTAAGTTCAAAATAATAGTTTAGAAAATCACCATTTTCATAAACTAATTATTTTAAGTCAACTTTTAATCTTGGAACACATTCACAAATTAAAAGTTACTTATTCCATTCATTCTCCAATTTAGAAGTCAAACTTCTAATTTATTTTACTTATAAACTCCTTTATAAGTTGTTCAACACAATGAACTAATTTTAATCTCAACGGGATCTAGAAAGCTAGTACTTGTGTGACCCTCAATGGTTCACTGATACAACTAGCAGTGGGTTCACATCTCCATGTGATTCGGGATCAACAAGTCCCTTATATGAGCATACCCTATATAGCTCCATTCTTATTAATCAACACATTGATAATAAGAACGTCAGAAAACTCAAGTCTGGTAGTACCCAACCAGTCATGTAAACATCTAGCAGCATTGCTTACATGACTCCCTAGGTATAAAATGATAGTGCCTGCAAGAACCAATCAATTATGGTTAGCGTACAGTACGGTCCCTTCAACTCATATATCCCGATCGATTCGACAACCATTGGTTTATCGAGAGTTGTCATTGAATCGATATCTATGTGTCATGCCGTAGTTGCATCGAAAGTGTAATTCAAGAAACTCCTTTCTTAATTACCACTTACTCTGATCAGAGATTTCAGCTACGTATGCATGATATAACATAGGATATCCATACCCGTAGGAAAGTGGTGAATCCCCGACTACAATGCATTGACTCCTATATGTTTCGTCACAACACCCAACATTGCCACCTGATGACTCCAGATGAGTCGGTAAACAAGTCAAAGTGAAGCACTAGCATATAGAGTCTCCATGTTGTCCCGGGTTATAGGACTAATGGTGTACAACCTTAAACTAGGACTTCTCCACTCGATAAGTGAGAACCACTTGGAAAATCCTTTAGGGAGGGTTGTTCAGTGCACTCTACAAGGAGCACCTATTTGCATGCTTGGACATCTCCATGTCCCCTACCAATGAAACATGGTACTCACATCGCAAATACTAGTCTCAAGCTCGAGCGGCCTTTATCCTTCTTTATGGCAGCTGAATCGACTAGGAACAGTTTAGAATATACAGTATTCCAAATATGAGTTTCATGATAGTCATCACATGACCATCTCATATTCTTTCTACTATTTGTATATTCAAGGGCTTTATCTATGCAGCATGCATGGGTATAAAGATAAAGATGTGCCAAATTAAATAATGTCAAATATTATTAAAATAAAGATTGTCATACAAGAGTTCTCTCAAGGACCATCGGCCAACACATTGGCTCGACGGGCACCTACTCTAACATTGGAAAGCTAGTTGCTTGATCGTTTGCGCAGAGTGCGAGCAGCTAGGAGGGCTCGATGGTAGTTGCGCGTTATCGCTTGGATGGAGCTGGAAGTCTGCGCTATTGAGAAGCTTGAGTGGCGCGTTAGCACTAGTTGAAGCGCAGATGGGAAGCGAATAGTGCTGCTGGCTGTTGGAAGTTTGGGAGGCGCGTTTGTGCATCATCTAGCGTGGATAAGGGTTTGGGAAGCGCTATCGCGCATGATGGGATGGTTGTTGGCGCTTTCTAGTGCGCAGATGGAGGATGGGGATGCGCGATTGCGCTGGTGTGAGCGTTAATGGAGAGCGCGGAGGTGAATGTTAGCGCTAGGAAGTGGTGTGCGATAGCGCTAAGGGAAGCGCTAATTGTGTGCGCGATTGCGCTAGTTCTTGCGCTGTTGCTGCATCAGTGTGGCGCATAGGAAGCGCGGGAGCTCAGCAGGAGTGGCGCGGGCGCACATTTAATTCGCAAATCAATGCCAATTTCGTCCAGGTAAGGCACGGGCGCTCCTATAAATGGGGTGAGCGCGCCGCTTGCTCGAATTTAAGATTTTTGGAGCCTGAAAAAAATTAAAAATTAAGAAAAATTAAGCTCAAAAAATGAAAATAAAATACTTAAAAACAATTAAATAACAAAAATTAAATAAACTGAAAACAAAAGCAAAAAAAAAATAAATAAATAAATAAAAATAAAAATAAAAGAAAATGCTTGGGTTGCCTCCCAAGTAGCGCTTGTTTTAAAGTCCTCAGCCCGACTTTTTAATCGGTGTTAGATCTTCCCTTTCTCTTTTACGTGCCAAATAAATTCCACGAACCGCCTTTTAAATTTCGCTCTGTTTTTCGTGGACTTATTCTTTGGTAATTTTGGCACTCTCTCCTTCAATGAATTAATGGCAAAATTAGCTCTTTGACAGCTCTCCAACTTCATAACCGGTTCAATTGAGCATAAGTCTTCGATGGGTGGATTAGATGTCTTCATGAATAAGTTGAAAATCAATATCTCGCCTTCCACACCCATCGAAAACGCACCCTTCTTCACCTCTATCTTGGCATCAGTAGTGGTCAAGAAAGGTCTCCCCAATATCAGAGGCATATTTGCATCCTCCTCCATATCTAACACAACAAAATCCGCAGGAAAAATAAATTTATCTACTTTTACCAGAACATCTTCAATAATTCCAAGCGGATATGTGATAGATCTATCAGCCAACTGCAACGCGATCATTGTGGGCTTCACCTCACCAAGTCCTAAACTCCTGAACACAGACAAAAGCATTAGATTAATGCTAGCTCCTAAATCGCAAAGTGCATTATTAAAATAAGAAGAACCAATAGTGAAAGGAATAGTAAAACTCCCTGGATCCTTAAGCTTCTGTGGCATCTTCTTTTGGAGCACCGCACTACACTCTTCAGTCAAAATCACCACCTCGTTCTCTAGCAGCCTCCTCTTCTTGGACATCACCTCCTTGATGAACTTCGCATAATTCGGCATTTGCTCCAAGGCATCAGCAAAGGGGATGTTGATGTGAATTTTCTTGAAAATCTCCAAGAATTTGGAGAACTGCTCATCCAACGCCTTCTTCTTGAACCTTTGCGGGTATGGCAGTGGAGGCTTGTACATCGGTTTTGGGTCAGGTTTAGACTCCTTCTCTTTCTCCTCGACTTCCTTTTCTTCAACAACAGCTTTTTCAGGCGTCTTGCTCTCAGGTTGGCACTCTTCTCTATCTACTTGCTTCCCACTCCTCAACGTGATAGCATTGCATTGCTCCTTGGGATTTACCTCAGTGTTGCTTGGAAACTGGCCTCTGTTACTATCCTTCAGTGCGTTCGCCAACTGCCCAATGCTAGTCTCCATGGATTGCAACACCGCACCCATGTTGGCCATGTGCGTCTCCAAACTGTCAAGACGAGACTCAGTTCTCGCCATCCTCTTACCTAATTCCTGCACAAAAGTACTAACCACATCCTTCAAAGACAACTTACCATCACCCTTATTAGTATTGTTAGCATATGAAAAATTTTCATTATTCCGCAAACTAGGGTGATAAGCATTTGGGACAGGGTTACCTCTATAAGCTCCATAACCTCGGTAGCTATTAGGATTGATATAATTAACTTGCTTTGGTTTATGTTATCCCTCAACTCCAGTTGAATCTGCAACATGAATCTTATTCAAAGAAGCTACCTGCATAGTCAGTGCAGATAATTGAGCAATGATGGATGTGAGAGGATCCACTGCATACACTCCAGCTGGCTTCTTGACTCCCATACGCTCAGATGGTCATTGAAAACTATTGATCGTCATCTGTTCCAGCATATCGTAGGCCTGAGCGGGGTCCTTTGAAAAAATAGTTCCTCCAAAAGCAGAATCCACGTTCATCCTCTTAGGCGCATTCAGTCCTTTGTAAAACCACTCGATCTGTTCCCAATCTGCAAAATTGTGGTTAGGACAACGTCTAAGTAGTTCTTTGTACCTTTCCCACGCCTCGTAGAGCTGTTCAAAATCCATCTGCCTGAAAGTGCTGATCTCGATCTTCAACTGGGTGGACTTGGCAGGTGGAAAATATTTAGCAAGAAATGTTTCTGCCATCCCCTCCCAAGTAGTGATGCTTCCAAGCTGCAATGATTGCAACCAACTTCTGGCTTGATCCCTGAGAGAAAACGGAAACAAGCGTAAACGAATAATATCCTCAGGAACACCGTTAAATTTTACCGTATCAGTAATTTCTAAAAAGGTCCTGAGATGCAAGTGAGGATCAGCTGTGACACTCCCATTAAATTGGTTCGATTGAACCATGTTGATCAAGGCCGGCTTTAGCTCAAAATTGTTGGCATTGATTGTTCCTCGAGCTATTCCAGAGTAGTGAGCCTGGATCATCGGCCTGAAGTGATCTCTGATAGGCACCAGGAGAGCTTGATTCACATTCTCTTCAGCCATGTTATTAATTTCTTCTCTTCTCGCTCTTCTCAAAGCACGTGCAGTTCGTTCGATCTCCGGATCAAAAAGTAAAGAATTCGCACTTTGAGATCGTCGTATAAACTACAATTAAAATTAAGAAGAATTTAATTAGTAACTTCAAAATAAAATAAAAAAACTCTAAATTAAAATCTAGACTAATTGGTAACAAGACTAAAAAAATAATCAAAATTTACTCACCGGCAACGGCGCCAAAAACTTTTTGTGAAAAATTCCTCGCAAGAGTACGAGTGTCAAGTTTTAATAAAGTGATAAAATCAGATATCGATCCCACAGGGAGTAAAATGAAAATATTCAGTGCTTGTAATTAAAATAGTCTAAACTTTATCTAAAAAATCAATATTTGAGAAATTTTCAATAAATAAAAATAATCAGGATGTTTTTTATAGCATGCACACAACTTGCAGATATAATCAATCAGAGAAAATTGGTCTAGAGGTATAGATTTCACCTGGTTTCAACAACAGTCAATCCTAATTAATTAATCTTCAAGAATTTCAATCAATTAATAGCCAAGAACACTTAAGTGTATTATTTCCCTCTCCCGAGCAACAAATAATGTTTATCAACTACAATTCAATTCCAATATTCCTATTAAGAATTTATCGCAGTTGTAGCGACCCATCCCGGATCCACTACCTAATCAGAGATAAGAGCATAATAAAACATGCATTAAATAACATCGCTGCGGAAGACTTAAATATAAAAAGACCGGCGGAATACAACCGGTTAAACAGATTCGATCATACAATCCAATCGAATAACTCTAAATAAAACCTACAGCTAATCCTGCTGTCTTCAAGGTCACTGATTTCTCCAAGCTCCTGGTGCTCAAACCCTGCACCTAAATCTGCCCCGTCGAATAGGGTGTCCAGATATACAGAAAAGACTGAACGTGAGCTCTAAGCTCAATACGCAAATACGGATAAACATACAAATATGATGCATGCAAATGACAGGGTATCCATATCTGGGATAACTGTATACAAACTGCTCAGACTGGCGCCTGGAATATAAGCTCGTCACATCGGGGTAGCTAACCACTGTGTGCGACCACTCATTCCCAAATCCCGGACGCGGACCGCGGAGTCCTCTAGATATCAGTACCTAAGGGTACTCAATATCAAACGTCCTAATAGGGCTGAGCAACCCTAACTGGCTCATCTCGAAAGATATACAGATGTACAGGCACAAGATGATATGCACATGCCGCATAACAATAATAAATGCAAACACATAAATGCAACATATAAGCATGCATATCCGCTGGCAATCTCAGTCAGTACTTACGTACCTTTCTAAGGCAGTCCTAGTAGTCCCACTCTAGGTTCCAAGCCTATCATCAAGTCTACAATGCAAATACCCATGCATCATTCAATAAGCGCTAAAAGCCTTAACTAAGCTATTGCATACTCCTAAATAATTTAAGGAGACCATAGCTATACCTGCGTCCGTCGTCAGCCCACTGATGGCGACTATCCCGCAACTAGGGGCACACCCCTGCTGCAGCTCCACAGCCTCGAGCACTGCTCCGCTAAACGAGTACTGCTCAGCTACTATGTCAGACACTGTCTGACTATGCTAAAATATATTCTCTACTCCAACTCTAAAATAAGAGTACCCAAAGCCCTAAAATAGAGCTACTAGGCGAAGGAGAGGAACTCGGAATTGGCAAGAAATGAGGAGCTCGGACCTCATATTTATAGGCATCGATCGGAAGCTCCGTTCCTCGATCGGAAGCTCCGTTCGTTTAGATCGGAAGCTCCGTTCCCCGATCGGAAGTTCCGTTCGCTACGTGTCAATTCGGTCCACATGCAACCACACACCTGTCACCGACAGCCATCGGAAGCTTCGATCCTGATCAGACGTTCCGATCTCCCTGCTTCCGATGTGGTTCCGAACTCACCAAGATCGGAGGCTCCGATCCTGGATCGGTGGTTCCGATCCCACTCGAGTCATGAAACCCTCTAAGCCATTTTCGAGTGTCCTGGATCCATTTCTGGAATCCGTTAACCCTTCTGGAATTTCCTTAATCATGTTTTACTTAATCCCGACATGATTATACGATTTAATTACTCATTACTCATTAGTTTTGGATACGGGCCACTACATTCCCACCACCTTAAAAGGATTTCGTCCTCGAAATCTAAGGTAAACCTCGGAATATAGTACAAACCACTTGTCCAATTCAGTAATAGTTCCGGTTCCAAATATTGGGTCGAATAACCTTCGACAGACCCAATCCTTGATAAAATAGTGTAACACTATTGGCTACCGTCAGTTATCCATCGATAACCTCAACAACACGGCACCTTCGGTCCAAATTGCCCATTGAATCAGTCACACTGCCTACAAATCTTAGCAATGACACCCTTGCTAAGATAGTAATTAATCAGCAGTTATCTATAGATATGTACGAACTCCATCGCAGTCCAACTAGAGAACAAGATACAACACATTGTATCTCACTGGTCTAACGGTAACATCTCATCTCTTGATGTTATCGAAAAGCCCTAAACAATCGACCTAGATTCAACTCTCGGTCAAATCCTAGATATCTTTTTTCCAAGAACTCGTGTGAGTTACTTTTTATCACGAAAGATAAAATATATTTTCCAAAACAGTACCTTATGCGAATAGAAATGGCAGCTACCGGCCACCCGCTCGCAGAGCAATCGCACCACTGCACGCGACTCTAACCATTTGAAATCCTTAGAATAATTGCGATAAACCTTGATCCGAATCTCGCCATCGTAGATAGCATCTACTCGATTACATTAGTCATCCTGCCATGGATAACAACAAAATCCTGACAATTCCTGGCGTCATAGTATGTACTTTCAGTACTCACCCTGCCATTGGCCAACAAATGTTCCCAAAGAACAACAACTAGCAAACAAAGATTACTAACCCCAATTGTGATAAGATCCTTATACACAATTTCTTGTCTAAAAGCATTCTTTGAGGTCGTCGTCTCGAAATTCACTAACATCATGCTGAAGCTCCCAGATGGACCACACCATCCTCAGCAGTAGTCTCAATCAGATGTTTACTTCCATATCAGAACTAGAGATAGTATCAACGAAAACGATTCCGGTTAATCCTGTTCCAGATAACCAAACCCTTGGCTCCCTAGCGGGGATAACCAAACTGATTTACCGCGATCCCGCACAAAATCTATCAATACGGATGGCAATTACGTTATCAAATCCTTTCAATGACACAGCATATCAGAACGCACTGGGATATCAGTGACAACAATCCTGCCAGACTCAGAAACACAAGTCTCAGCTGTTGTCTCATCCCATGAAACAACTAATGCTATCATGCTAATGCTCATTGAAATCCAAAAGCACTTGTCGAATTACCGCTCAAGAACAACT